>NC_060274.1:23086479-23386479 GCF_021613505.1 Equus quagga
GTGAGCATGGGAGTCATTCCAGGAGCTTGCACCAATTCGTTTGTCGCTTATCCAGCATTGTGCTCATTCTTCACACACACTCCCCTGTGCCATGCTCCACTTGGCAGTGGCATCATTGTCTTTGTGTGTAGACCTTGCTGCTTCATGCCTTTGGAGTTGAGGTTCTTTCTTTAAGCAGAATGAGGACAAGAGGAATGGAACTAGAGTTTAGCCACCGGACTAGCTCTCGATGACCCCCAAGTTATCAAGCCTGGAGAGCTGGATTTCCTTCAGCTTTCCTTTCCAGCTGCATTTCCTTCCACACAGCCAGATCATGATAGGGCTTTGGGTAACAGTTCATAAGCTTTAGATGACACTATGCAACCTTAGGAACTTTCCCATCCAGGTACACTCAGCGGTTCCCGGACAGCCATGGACCACAGCAGGGCTCATCTCTGTCTCTCTCTGTCTTCTTGCCTTTCTTTTCCTTCTTTCTTTCCTAGGACTGTGGAAAATACGAAGAAATTCAAGGATTCAATAATAAAAGTAGTAAGCATTCATTACAGAAACTTAGAAAGATGGAAAAGTTAAAGAAGAAAATAAACTGCACCAGGAAATATACAGCTTATAGACAAACACTGTTAATATGTTTTTATACTGTCTTCCAGCTCATTTCTGCTAGGTGTGGGAGGGGGGAGGAAGGAAAAAGCATTAAGCCTTTCTAGGAATTTATCGTGCTTCACCTTGCAAAGGTAAATATAATTTACCAGGAAATAATGTTGAAGTGTGAGGACTGAGTTATACTATTTCCCATTGGCCACCAAAAAACCTATATTCTTCACATTTTAGCATGATGTTTTATAACAATTTTAGTTTTACAAACAAGTTGAAAAATATAGTATAAAGTATTTCTGTACACCCTTAATCCAGATTCCCAAAAGTCAACATCTTACCACATTTGCTTTGTCATCCAATCTGTCTCATCACTCTTCTATAGGTGACAGATAATAGATAGATAGATAGATGATAGATTGATAATTTTTTTCTAAGCCTTTGAGAGTAAGTTGCAGATCTCGTATCCATTTATTGATAAATACTTTAGTGTGTATTTTCTAAAAATAAGAACATTCTTTTATATAACCACAATATAACTATCAAAATCAGGAAATTAACATTGATACAGAACTATTATCTAATCTACAAACCTTATTCAAATGTTTTCAGTTGTCCCACTGATATCCCTTATAACAAAAATAAATGATAAGTGTGTATTTGGTATGTATGTGTATTCATGCATGCATGCATGTATGTATGTATGCACTTCACATCTCTGGCCTGGTATCCAATCCAGGATCACACTTCTTTGGTCTCCCTTAATATGGAAAACTCTTCAGCCTTACTTTCTTGGCCAGGACATTTTCAAAGAGTACAGCCTACTTCTTTTGTAGAATGTCCTTGAATTTAGCTTAGTCTGATGTTTCCTTACAGTTAGATTCAGACTTTACATCTTTGGCAGAAATACCATAACATATTGCATTCTTCTCAGTACATCATGTTAGCTCTTTATCCTATTGCTGGTGATATGAACTATGATTACCAGGTTAAGGTAGCGTCTTCTAGATTTCTTCACCATAAAGTTACCATTTTAACCTTTGTAATTAAAAGTTTCTTATGGGATATATATATATATAGCAAAATTAGAATTTTCCTACGTATACAGTCCTGCTTTTTACTCAACATTATATTGTAATCATTGTCCCAGTCAATATTCTTGGGCAGCAGAGGTTTAATATTTGCATAATACTTCCTCATATGGAAGGATCTGAATTTATTAAAAATAAATGTTGGTCATCTAGGTTGTTTCCATTATTTTGTATTCTAAATAACAGTGTGGTCAATATCCTTACATATAAGAATATTTGTTAGCATCTCTTATTATATTACTAGAAGTGGAAATATTAGCCCCAAAGTATTCAAACTTTGAGGTGCTTTCTTCATTTTTTCAAAATCCTTCTCAGGTGCTTAAACAAATTTACTACCCAAACGTCAGTTAAAATGTCTTGTTTGTTTTTTTTTTTTTTAACTTACTGGCATTATTATTTTTTCATCTCTGCCCGTTTGAGAGTGGGGTAAATGCATTTTAGAATGTGGATTCCTGAGTTCTGCTTTTGCTTGGAAGGTGAAAACGTACAACAGAATGCCACTCTTACCCTAATAAAGAGAAAAGCCAGACACTATAAAATCATAACTTGTCCTGAACCTATCAGAGAGCTGAGGTTGTAAGCCAAACAAGCAGATTTATTTCCAAAGGAGGACAAGACTCTTTGAGGAAAGATGGGGCACATAGACTGGTTCATCTTTGGCAGAACATGGGAGGAAAATGGCTGCCATAAAAGAAATTAAGATAAAATCAACTAAAAATTTAAAAACATTAAAAGTCAAGTGTGAACCAAGCATATAAGCTTAGAATAACCATAAGTGCCATACAAGGAGAGTTCACACTCATGTGCAAGCTCATTTCCACACACCTCCCGTAGATGCTTACAAGATGTAAGGTGACAGAAAGACACTGTGGAAGATTCTGAAGACTGAGCTGCACTGAAGGTTATAATAGCAACAGAAAACACCAAAGAGCCCAACTACTGACTATATTAACTCCACGCACCACGCTATTACTCAGACAGAACAGGAGACGTGCTCCTTACCAGGTACAAATACTATTTACCTCAGCTTCTCATTCTTCTACACATAATATTGGGCATTCCATAAAAATTCTGAGATACATAAAATTAAATAGAGGGAAGGTGACCCATTGCAAGAGATGAATCAACTAAAGAACAAGACTCAGCTCGGAAGCACAGAGGAACAGGTCGCCTGCATCTCAACACCTCAACCAGACCTAGAGACAGCTCAGCTCTAACTGTCTCACAGGATCTCTAAAACAAGTAGGCTTGGCTTCTGGGGGTAACAGAATAAGACCCCACAGGATGACCCACCCCCAAGAAAACAAGTATAAAACCTAGATGTAATACAAAAAGGCAGCTCCCTGAAGGTACTGGAAAACGAACAGAAACAGAGAGACTCTGGTGGGGAGTGTGACCGTGCTCGAAGGAGGGAATGTGACGAGTTCTGCCAGCGAATTGCTGTCTCATCGCTAAGAAGTCACACTGCTTTCTCAGTTTCCACTGTCCCTCAAGTTGCATTTCACTCCTTGATTCATTGGCCATTTGGAGCTGTGACCTTAAGTACATGGCATTATAAAATTTGTTTTTCCCCTTATGCTGCACAAATAAACAGAAAAGCCAGTAGGCAACCTCTTTTTTTCCCATTCAGAATGTATTTCATTTTCTTGGTCCTTTTGGATTGCATCCTGGACATGTGAGTTATGGAGATTCTAGATTCTATTATTTTTCTCCAATAAGTATTATTTTATTCAAACAATGGAATTCACAATATCACAGATTTATAAGTTGTTCTAGGCATTGCACTGCAAATAGAATAAGACAGAAAAGGTCTTCAGCCTCATGGAGAGAAATACAAGCACAGACAATGAGCAAGTAAACAAGTAAAACATGACCGATGTGATGCGATTAGTGTAATGAAGGGTTTAAGTATGACAACACAATAGACCACAGGTCAGTAAACTTTTTATGTAAAAGGTCAAATAGTAAATATTTTAGGCTCTGCAACTTTTCAACTCAGTAGCACCAAAGTGGCCACAGATGACACGTAAATGAAAGAGCATGGCTGTGTTCCAATGAAACTCTATATGAAAAAATGGATGGTGGGCTGGTTTGGTCCATGGGTCAAAATTTTCCAACCCATGTGTGAAGGCATAAAGTATTCATAAAGTATATCTAAAGTATTCTCGATACTTTAGATGGAGTGGTCAGAGAGACCTCTCTGAGGAGAAATATTTTAACTGAGACTTTAGGGAATGCCAGTGTGTTCTCGGAAAAGAAGTAGCATGCGAAAGAGTTCTAAAGGGTGGAAAAGGCTTGGGCAGTTCCAGCAGCCGTCAGAAGCCTCATGTGGCTGGAGAAGGGCCTTCAAGGGGCAAATTACGGTTGGAGAGCAGACAAGGAAGACCACGCAGGCTTGCAGGTCAGTGTGAGGAATTTAGATTTTTTCTCAAGTGTAAGGGAGAGTCACTGAAGGGTTTTAAAAATGGAGTGATGTGACCTGACATATAATTTAAAGGCCATGCAGTCTGTCATGTGCAGAAAGGATTGGTGGGTGACAAGAGGAGCAGTGAGGGACCCAGCCTGGAGGCACGTGCAAAAATCCTGTGAGAGACAATTCAAACTTTAACTTGGTAGTCATATACTACTATTGTGTTTCCTAGGAGATAAGGTGTTACCGTTCCTATGAAGTAGTTACTGTTATTATCCAAAATTTAAATTTAGGAACCAAAGTAACGAGTCCAAGGTGATGGAGCTGGGACGGAAACCCAGGAAGATTAATTCTCGGGTCTTTCTGGCTCATTCTCCCGTAGTGCTCTGACCTCAATTTGCCCTTCCCACCACTGCCTATGTGGTGGAGTGGTTTCCAGAATTCTTTGGCTCAATCCACCATGAATCAGCAGTAAGCCTTACCACCTTTGGCTTTTGGCTCTCATGACAGCCAAAACCTGTGTGTTTGATGCCTAAATGCAGGGAGCCAGTGTTCTCCACAGGTGACCTTCTCACCTCCGAGAACCTGTGCCAGCGGATGCTCTCAGCTGAAAGCTGGCTGAGTGTGTTTGAGAGCGCTGTGAAGCATGAAGACAATGTCATTATTCAGAAGAAATTGTGTTGAAAATATTAAAACGGCTTTAAACGTAGTTTATCTTTGTTCTTAATGACTGATGGCACCAGTTTGTCATAATCTTCAGAAGTTTTTTTCCAAGCAAATTTTTGAGATTACTACTATCTCACACTTAATTCAATGCCTTTGGGGAACAATGAATGTTAGGGCTGGAAGGTGTTCGAAAGATCACTCAGGCTGGTAGTTTTCAAACTGTGCTGAGGGGGCCGAAGTTTCAAGGGAGGAAAGATGGAAGCTCGAGAGAACAGGTCTCCTTCTACTCACGCACTTTCCTATATTTTAAGTATTCAAATTTTGGATAAGATACAAGGAAGATTCTACCGGTAAAAATGTTTGAACCTACTTACCTAGTCAAATGTGTTAATTTTACCAAAAAGTAAATTAAGGCTTGTGAGATGAAATGACTTGCTTAAAAACCCACAGAGTCAGGGACTGGACAAGGACTAGAATCAGTGTAGGGAAGCGTTAGAGAGGTTGAGTCCACTGGCTTGCAGCTAAGCATTGCTAGTTGCATGTTTAGGCAAACCACTTTATCTTTCCCAAGTCTCCTCATCTATAAAAGGATTTTAGTTGTCTTTTTTTATTTTTTCCTTCTTTTCACCATAACATTTTCTCTTAGAGAAATGGGACTTTCAGAGAGGTGAGATGAAATTTTAAAAGACAAGCTTGGGGTGATTCTCTCTTCTTGCTTCCACATGTGACTCCCCCAGGAGTACTCTCCACAGAGTATGTTTTGTCTGTTTTATTAACCAGTGCAACTTGGAGTCTCATTAAGAACCTTGCACACAGTAGGAGATCCATAAACACTTGTTTGACGAGTAGACCTGCCAACCTCTAAAGAACTGAGCGACCCACCGCGGTCTAAGGATGTGCTCAGCGTTACTGATGCTGCAGCGCCATCTGCTGGCCACCTGGTTACAGCTGCATCCCTGAAAATGAAATCTTGAGGGCCTTTTCCCTTTTTTGTTTTTATATTGCTTTAGCAGTATTTAGAGAAAATATATTGTGCGAATATTTTAGGTCTTTAATCATAAAATTAAAAATGTGATCTCCAGAGACCACAGCATCTCTTCATTTTCCACACAAAATGACAAAATATGTACCCTCACCCATAAGGGGAAATAAATCTAAGCAAGACAGGGAAGCTAACAGATTCGCCAGAGGGAGAAGGAACTGAACAAGGGTGAAGGGCGCCCCCCTGTGGACGTTCAGAGCCTTACCCAGAATGATGAAGGTCGGGCTCCGTTGGTCGTGGGGAGACCCCTTCTCAGAGAATTTAAAATTGTGAGATTCCTGAACCCCTAGAAAAATCCCAAGTCTCATTTGCTATCAGTCCTGGTCCTTTAGAAACAAAATCTCCCTCATTATGTCTAAATCCTTCCCACCACGTTTTAACATAATCCTTGTGACCAAAATCTGTTTCTTGTTAGAAGCCTGGATAGGTTGCTGCCATGTGCGACTTCTCTGGGCCTCGATTTTGTCCTATGAAATATGGATTGTTCTAGAGAAACTCTAAGGTAATTGAAGCTCTGAAAACATTAAATCTGATAAGCATTTCAGCTTTCCTGTTCAAAAGCATCCTCCCGTCCCTCCTGTCTCTAGGACACGGTGCCTGCAGACAGGAGAATTTACATGGCAAACGGGCCTTTGCAGACGTAACTACGATAAGGATCTTCAGATGGGGGATCATCCTGGCTTGTCCAGGTTGGTCCAGTATAATCGCAAGGATCCTCATAAGAGGGGGAAAGAGGACCAAAGTCAGAGAAGGCACAGTAACACTGGAGTGATAGGGCCATCGGCCAACAAACGTCAGCTGCCTCCAGAAGCTGGAAGAGGCAAACAGTGGATTCTCCTTGGAGCCTCTAGAAGGAACCAGCCCTGCCGACTCCTGATTTCAGCCCAGGAGGCTCATTTTCAGACTTCTGACCTCCAGAACTTTAAGGGAACAAATCTGTGTTTCAAGTCACTAAATTTGTGGTAATTTGTTACAGCAGCAAGAGGAAACTAATACTGTCTCTTTAATCAATAAGATTTTTTTATATAATCATCATGCTATTATCTCACTTCGCAAAATTAATAAGTCCTTAATATCAAACACCATATTCAAATACCCTTGATTTTGTAGTTCACCAGGTATTGTCATCACCTGTGTAACACACCTGCTTCCCCAGTAGACCATGAGGAGAGGGGTTGATTCTATTTAGAACGTATCTCCCACAGTGCCCAGGTCAAGGCATATAGTAGATGCCAAATAAAAGGTTAAATTTCGGGGCCAGCCCTGTGGCCGAGTGGTTGAGTTCATGTGCTCCTCTGGGGTGGCCCAGGGTTTTGCTGGTTTGGATCCTGGGCGTGGACATGGCACCGCTCATCAGGCCACGTTGAGGCGGCGTCCCACATGCCACAACTGGAAGGACCTGCAACTAAGATATACAACTATGTACCAGGAGGGATTGGGGAAGATAAAGCGGGGGAAAAAAAAAAACCAGAAGCACAAAAATTTAACAATATTTTTGTGTCTTCTGTTTAAGAAATATTTACCTGCTCCAAGGTCACAAAGATGGTCTTCCACATTATTATATAGAAACTGTATTTGTTAACCTTTCCCATTCAGATTTACCAGTCACCTAGATTTTATTTTTTTGTGTGCAGTAGGAGTCAAATTCTACTTTTTCCATATGGTATTCAGTCGACTCCACATTATTTATTGAGAAAACTATCTAGTACTCTGTGACCTGTTAGTTTTGTCATAAATCAAGACACTATAATAAATGTGTGGATCTATTTGTGGACTCTTTCTATTCTATTTGTGTATTTGTCTATTTGTCAAATCTCCATGTCCATATCACATTGTCTTAATTACTGAAGCTTTATAATAAATTTTTTTTTTAAAGATTTTAGTTTTCCTTTTTCTCCCCAAAGCCCCCGGGTACATAGTTGTGTATTTTTAGCTGCGGGCCCTTCTAGTTGTGGCATGTGGGATGCCGCCTCAGCATGGCCTGATGAGTGGTGCCATGTCCGCCCCCAGGATCCAAACCAGCGAAACCCCGGGCACCGAAGCTTAACCACTCAGCCACGGGCCGGCCCCTATAATAAATCTTGATACATGGCAATGTAAGCCTTCCAACATGGGTCTTTAAGATTGCCTTACTTACTGTTGGCCCTTCATTTTTCTATAAAAATTTAGTATTAGCTTGCTAGTTTCTGCAGACAAAAAAGAAAAGCCCTCTGGGATTTTAAATAAGATTGAATTGAATGTGTAAATCAATTTGAGAAGAACTGATATTTTCATATTATTGACTTTTGGAATCTATGAACATGATATATACCTCCATTTTATTGAGATTGTCAATTTTCCTCAATAATGCTTTATATTTTTCAGTGTAGAAATCTTGTACATTTTTCTACATTTAAGATTTTTATGCTATTGCAAATGGCACTTTTCTATAATTTTATTTTCATATAACTTATTGTTTATATATAGAAACATGTTGAGATATAAATAAATATATGTACAGAAATACATAGAAATAATATATAGAGAGAGTATGTTTAATTTTTTATTTGACATTTTATCCAGTAGTCTTAAATTTATTTACCAACTCTAATAACTCATTTATGACTCTCAGATTTTCTGTGTACAGAATCACGTTATCTTCACATGGTTACAAGTTTATTTTTTCCTTTTTAATCCTTATAATTTCTATTTTTTTTCTTGCCTTGTTGTCCTGCTAAGACCTACTGGATAGATGTGGTGTTGGCATGACTTTTTGTCTTGTTTCCAAATGCAGCAGAGGAAAGCTTCTAATATTTTAATATTAAACTGATATTCATAATAGATTTCATTTTGTAAATAACTTTATAAGTTTAAAGGAGTTTCCATTTATTCTTAGTTTGCTAACAAATGTTCATGATCAAGGGGACTTTTTGTATCTATTGAGATGATCATATGACTTTTACTTTATTCTATTTACATCATAGTAAGTGACCGTTTAAAATGAAACCCATCTTGGTTACCAGTTCTATTCAACATTGAACTGGTAGTTTTAGGCAGCTCAACATGAGAAAATGAAATAAAAGTCATACGGATTGGAAAGAAAGTCTCAAAATTGTCTGTACACCTGGATGACATGATTGTATACATAGAAAATCCAATGGAATCTATAAAATAACTACTAGAACTTAGAAGTAACTTTAGCAACATTGTAGGACACAAGAATAATTATATATTATATGCTATATAATAATAATATATTCTGGCAATTAACAATCAGAAGTTGACATTTAAAAAATACAATTTATAATAGCAGCAATAATATGAAATAATAAATCTGACAAACGATGTAAATATCTGTATACTAAAAACACAACATGGCTGAAAGAAACTAACGAAGATGTAAATAAATGAAGAGACATTTGTTCATAAGCTGAGAGTCAATATTTTTAAGATGTCACTTATCCCAAATTGATCTATAGATTCAGTGCACCTCCAGTCAAAAATCCCAACTGGCATACATATATACATGTTGTATGTGTGTGAGTGTGTGTGTAGATAGATGATAGGTAGATGTAGATATAGATATCTTTATCTAGCTCCAACTTATTAAAAAATTCGGGAGTCAGCAAGCTACAGCCTTCCAGCCAAACCTGACCCACGTCTGTTTTAGTAAATGAAGTTTTGCTGGCACATAGCCACACTCATTCACTTATGTACTGATGCTGCTTTCATGTTACGATGGCAGAGTTGAGTAGCTCCCATAGAGACCTTATCCTTATGCCTGCAAAGCCTAAAATATTTACTATCAGTCCTTAGAAAAAGTTTGCCAATTTGTGCTAAAATTTATATGAAATGCAAAGGACTTAGAATGGCCAAGACAACTTTGAAAAGGAGGAAAAATTTGGAGGACTAATCCTATCAATAGTCAGGAAGAAGCTACTGATACAAACAATAATATGGATGGATTTCAAAAACGTGTAGAGCAAAATAAATATGTATGTAATCAGTACTGTGTGACTACATCTGCAGTAAATTCTAGAATAGACACACTAATCTGTAGTGACAGGAACGTGGCTTCCTGTGGTTGATGGGGGGATTGATTGCAAAGCACGAGTGACCTTTAAGGATGAAGGCAACATTCCGCACCTTGATTATGAAGCCGTCACATGGGTTTAGACTTCTGTCAAACCTCAGTGAACTGTGAACCTAAAATGAATGCAATCAATAAAGTTGGTTCAGGAGAAAAATCAAAAAGTTGATTAAGGAAAAAAGAAAAATAGAGATAAGGAGCACAGGTATACTAATCCAAACACAAAAATGTGACTTTGAGGAAGGCAGAGTTCTTCATCACAGGAGGTTTCCCATGATGATTCGGCTTACCAACAGACCCCATACAAGTTTTTACCCTGTTACTGGGATCCGCCCATCACCAACTGCACTGTTTTCCATCAGGGCTGGTGTGATGGTTGTTTCGTGCGTCGTGTTGCATGGGCTACGGGTGCGAGAGAGTGTTTCTGGTTAGGACTAGCATTTAAGTCAGCGGATTGAGTAAAGCAGGCTGCCCTCCCAATGTGAGTGACATCCGCCAGTTTGTTGAGGGCCTGAATAGAACAAAAGGTGGAGAAAAAAGGAATATGTCCCTTTGTTCCTGCCTTGCTGAATTTTAACCCCTCATTCATCTTCTCCTTCCCTGGACTGGCAGTCACATCACTGGCCTTGGTCCTCAGGCCTTCGGGCTTGGACTGCAACTACACCACTGGCTCTCCTGGGTCTCCAGCTTGCAGACAGCAGATCGTGGAACTTCTCAGCCTCCAAAATCATGTAAACCATTTCTCACAATGAATTTCCATATATATATATATGAGCCCCTATTGGTTCCGCCTCTCTGGAGAGCCCTGACTACTACAGTTGGATTGCAGGAGGATTCTCTTGCAATATGGGCCTTAGAGATGGGCCAGCCCTGAGCTATGCTCCACCAGGTCTGACCTTGCTGCCACCTCCCTACAAACAGAAAAGTATTACCTTCACTTTGAAATAAGCACAGATGAACCAGGCATGCACCAAGCCACAGAGTATTAATGTAAAAAATAATAGCCAGCCAGAAGAACTCAGAGCGGGTAGAGGAAATGTCTTTCTCCCCTACATAGCCTTTTCAGATCGGCTTCTTTCACTTAGTAATATGCACTTAAGGTTCTCCTGTGTCTTTTTCTGGTTTGATAACTCATTTATTTTTAGCTCTGAATAATATTCCATTGTCTGGCTGTACCACAGTTTATCCATTCACCTACTGAAGGATGTCTTGGTTGGTTCTATGTTTTGACAATTATAAATAAATGTGTTATAAACATTCGAAAAAAAATAATAATAGCTGCATCTCCAGAGACCCAGTGGGTACTTTGGAAAATAACTCTTGTTGTCTTCAAATCTTTCCTGGAATGTTCCAGGACAGGATTCTACATACAAGGCACGGCATCGTAACTCGCGTGACTCGAAGCTAAAAGAGGCTGGTTGCATGAGTTCATTTTTCTCAATTTGGGAGGGATCACCTAATCTTACAAGAATCGGATAAAACCTATAAAATTGCTCCCCTGAAAAATGATCATACAAAAGCATTTGTAAATAGATTTGAGGAATTACCAGACCCCCTAGAGCCCATACAGGGAACGTGACTTTAAAACAGTGTCCTAGAGAGTCCTGTCTATCCAACAGGGCAGTCTGTGATTCTGGGATCTCAGGGTGCTCACACCACAGTTTTTCAACCCTTTATGTAAGTTCCTGGCTTTTAGAACCAAGCAGTTTGTAATAGGACAAAATAATGAGACCAAAACCATACAATTTACCTTTCCACGGAAAATGTTCATTACTGGTGGGACAAGTTCCAAAGGCTATATAAAAATACACATATTTGTATGTATTATATATAGTACATATTATATATATAATATGTTGTATTTTAGCATTCAGTTTTTTCATGATAAGGATTACTTGTATAAGATTTTTGTAAATACGTAGGAAAGTGCTTTGATTGCTTTCATTAGAATAGAATATTATTATTTGCTTCTTAAACACGTCTGCTTTAATTTTCTGCGTAATGGATGTAAACGATCATGAGTTATCCCAGATGGTGTGTAATTGTCCAAACACGACCAATTCTTAATACTTACCTAAATTTTAATTTAAAATATTTATGGAAATTATTTCAAATCCTGCTTAGCCAAGTAGAAATATGTCTCTTGGAGGAAGAATGTGGGCTATTTCTTCTCTGAGTTACTTTAGAGGAAAGGGACTCCGTAAGTTAAATGTGGTCTGGTCATCCCATTGTTTTGTGCCAAGAAACATTATATGTTTAGTCTCCACAATTTACAGGATTGTTGTAAAAATCCGTTTTCAAGTAGAGGAGTGTTACATATTCAGTCTTAGAGGCCCTTTCTCTGCTACAGTTTCAGTTGCTTCTGCCAGTTGAGATGTGGCAGGGCTGGAATTGGGCGTGTCTATCCAGATGCGTGAACTCACCCTTCTGAACACTCAGCTGTATGCAGGTTGAGACCATTGTTCACACCACCACTACACTTTTTTCAACACTACCACTCATTTCTTGAGATTTCTCTTTTATTTTTTTCCTGGGAAAGATTCACCCTGAGCTAACATCTGTTGCCAACCTTCCTCTCTTTTTTTCCCTCTCCAGAGCCCCAGTGCCTAGTTGTCATTCTAGTTGTAGGTCCTTCTAGTTCTTCTATGTGAGCCGCCACCACAGCACGGCTACTGACAGATGAGTGGTGTGGTTCTGCACCCAGGAAACAAACCCGGGCCAACGAAGAGGAGCACGTAGAACTTTAACCACTAGGCCATCAGGGCTGGCTCTCTTGAGACTTCTCTTAATGATTTAAACCTTTAGCAAAAATATCATTGTCCTACTTAGTGTAAGTGTAGAGATGTCATCAAAACTGCAGTTAATATTATTGCATTCCCTTCATTTTATTTCCTGTCTCTTCCACTCTTTAAAGACTTATTTATGTAAAAACATAATAAAATAAACCATTTTTGTTGCCTGCTCTGTGCCAGGCACTGTGCTAGACACTAAGGACACATGGTTGCCAAGACACAGTCCCTGTCTTCAGGAAACTCACAGTCAAAAGGGGCTGTGAGGCTACAAAATCATTAAAACATGTACAGTTAGCACCCATCCCATCTTTGTTTTGAGCAGAATTTGCTTTTGCCCTTATTTGGCCTATTGTCAGGAAGTCCTCCTATGAGAAGAATACTAACTCTTATAGGTTCTACATTGTATAAGATAGCGAGCTTACTTGGGTAAATGAAAACTCGGCAAGTTTAGGAGCTGCGTGCACGCCAGTGTGGAGGGAGTCATGGCTGCAAGGGAAGATGTGGTAGGAAATGAGGCTAGAAATGCAGGCAGGAGTGAGGTGAACCCACAGAGCTCCGAAGTGACTCGATCAGGTTTATGTTTTAGAAAAAGAATCATCCTGGTGTTGCAGGGGATAGATTGCAAGGAGAGGAGAGAGCAAAAAACTAGTTAGAACACTTTGTAGAAGTCCAGGGAAAAAATAATAAAGGCTACAATGGCATCTGGAAAACTCCTTACAGAGGCCTGAACTTCATATATGAACTTCATAGTTCCATGCTTTCCTGTTTCCTTGTTATAGGAAAAAAAGAATATTGATAACTTTTAGGACCATTTTCCCACGTAAATTCTGTCTTTTCTGTTACTTGTTTGTATAAGGAAGGGTGAAAAATAAATGGCAAGTTCTTCTACCCAAATTCTGTTTGTTGTTGCTGTTAAGGGACCCTGCTGGCTTCCTCTGCAGATCCCTAATCTAGTTAGAAAAGTTGTTCTTTTGTTTAAAGACTAGACAAATGTGTGGACAAGGATCTTTACCCAGCAAGGAATTATGGGAGTAAGACCAGGAAACCTGGGCACATTCCATCTGCCTTCACAGACCCAGGACCAATATAATGAGGGGGAGGCGTTGGGTCAGAACTTCTTTCAGTTGCTGTAGCATACTCACTGTAGCCATAGATACACCTGTCCTACCATCTGCCTTCAGTAGGAGCAGGTACCACCAGCTTAGGTCCAAGGATCCAACTGGACATTGGGTGTTTTCCATTTGGGGGAGGCTGGTTGAGAGCAGGGCTAGTAATGTATAAGCCTAGTTTGCTCTTTGCATTTAACAGAAATTAAATACATGGAATTTGACCTATTCTGTCTCTAACGTTGGTAGTTTTCCTCTCACTTGCTAGGAAGTTTTGAGGGACAATGTAGTGTGGCACAAAAAGAGTAAATCCCAAAACTATTTTATTTTTTAAATCCGTGATTTTAATGAACCCATTTCTCATAAGAAATTTTAACTTCTTAATTGTATTTCTTTCCCATTAGATTGTGCTAGAATCCTTGAAAAGCTGTTTTGTTGGTTTTAAGGATAGGTAACCAGATGTGGTAAGGACTTGCTGACATATTTGAAATCAGGAGAATAAGCAATCCTGAAAATACTTAACTTTGCTTTTATTTTAGCATATACTGTAAGAGAAGGATTGAAAAGAACCATATTGATATTTGCCCAAAGTAAGAAACAATTTAGTGGAGTGCCTTTGGAAGAAGAATTGTGGAGACATATAGGAGCACCAGGAATGAACAAGAAAAAGTAAAATATCTTCATATTTTGGAACAACTCATTAATCTGTCTACACAGGGGGAGACACTGGCTCTCCACCTAAAGCATCAAGAAGGAATTTCTACATAAAGAAGATATAGGAAGAAAATTGGGTCATACATGTAGGAAGAAAACTCAAGAAATACATTAAATTTGAGATATACTGAGTGAGAAGGGGACCCTAAGTCAGATCTCTTAATATTCTTTAGCTAATTTCAATGCCTTAGAAATGGGTGATTATTTCAAGGTAACTTCTCAACCAAGTCTCCCTAATCGTATAAGCCATTATGAAGTACAGAAGATGAAAAAATTAATAAACAACAAGAATACGTTGCCTCAGACACGTGCCTCTGTGCCCAGGGAATTCTGAACAGAATTCTGATGCTGAAAGAGTCCTCTGGGCTGGGGGTAGGCATTTCTGGAGGGGGGAGATGCAAAGTGAGAAGCAGCTCAGCTTTCTGCTTTCCTGGGGAATCTTGGGACTCTGAATGTAAAGCTGTTTCAGTGTTTGGTTTATATTAATGAAATCTGCATGGATAAAACTACTTGTGGGTCAGTTACAAAAAAGTACAGAGAGAGAATTTTCTAGACTATTTAAAACAGAGTTGAAGCCAACTCTTTGCCATTATAAGAGTCATAGGTTAATAAAAATCAATGAAGTAATTAAATCTAATATATGTTTATTGAACACCTACTATGTGTACGGCATTGTGTTCATTGCCGCATGGGATACAGAGATGACCAATAGCAATGATATTCAGGCCCTAGCACTGGGACCCTAACTGACTCTTTAGTTGAACGTTCTTCTCTTATACCCTGCCAATCAGTCACGCCAAACTCACTGAAGGCCTCCAACACCTCCACGTTTAATTTCTCTACGCCGTTGCTCACGAACGTCTCTCTGCTTGACAGACTCAATGCGTGAAAGTCCATTTCAAGACCCTTTTCAGAGAAGAACACCCTCCTTAAAGCCCTTCACCTCTGTACACGTTTACCTCAACACTGTCGACACTTTAGCGTACCTATTTGTTTCCATATCTGCCTCTTTACTGGACTACAACCTTCTTGAATGCAGGGCCCACGTTTTTATCTGCTTGACTAATACCGCACTCAGCACACAGTTGTCTCAACAAGAACAATCACAATCATAGAAGCAGAACCGGCCCAATGCTTTACACATATGTATTCAATTAACGCTCACAGAACCGTACAATGAAAGCATTTTTATTTTTGCTAATGAAGGAACCAAGGCCTAGATTAAATAATTTGCTATGTCATGATATGTTGGGGACAGTCCTGATTTATTCCTTTTTTTTTTTTTAAAGATTGGCACCTGAGCTGACATCTGTTGCCAATCTTCTCTTTTTTCTTCTTCTTCTCCCCAAAGTCCTCCAGTACAGAGTTGCATATTTTAGTTGTAGGTCCTTCTAGTTGTGCTGTGTGGGACACCAACTCAGCATGGCCTGATGAGTGGTGCCATGCCCACGCCCAGGATCCAAACTAGTGAAACCCTGGACCACCGAAGCGTAGCCTGTGAACCTAACCACTCGGCCAAGGGGCCAGCCCCTATGCCTATTTTTCTAGTGCAGTTATTAATTGCTTCACCTTATACAAAGCGTCCCTTTTGGAAAATAAATTTATGATTATCTTAGGCATAACCAGAGTCCAAACCTAGGCAGTGGGCTCCATATCTCCTGCTTGTATCCTTTAAGAAATACTACATGCTCCTGAAATGTACAGTGAATGAGTGTTTAAGACCGTTCCTGCCTCACAGAAGCTCACAGCCCTAACAGAGGGGACTGGAAAAGCTCACAAATGACTAGTATTTAGGGGAAATGAAAAGGACAAAAAGGGTTCTGGATGTTTTATGAATGGAAAAATGACATTTGCTTGGGGGTAGCAGAGACTTCATGTTATAGGAGGCACTCAAAACGGGGACCACCTGAAATGGTCAAGGCATAAGAGAGAACATTCCAAGGGAGAAAAAATAGTGTGCCCAAAGTCAATGCGTAGGGAAGGGGCAGGGCATATTTGGGGAAACAGCTTGGTTGGGTCTGGGGATCTGAGTATTAGAGAAAGCCTTGAATTTTAAGGACAGAACTTCAGACCCAATTTAGTAGCAAGGGCAGGGGGTGGAGCTAGAGCTAGGTTTAGGAAAATTCATCAGGTTGCAGGTCGGTGCAAGTACTCCGTGGTTTACTCAATGGAAGTTGGTTGAATGAATTTTAGAATATACACTTCTACAAATTCAGAAGTGAAAAACAATGAAAAAGAGGAATGCCAAATAGTTTTCCATGTAAGTTGATAAAACATTAAGTTTCACAAATTCCTAGTATATGTTACGATGTATGGTATGTATGCTTGCTCTGGGAACGAATGGGAATGTGGGTGATTTTACAAACCAATAGAAATTGTTTATTTTTAAAGATGTTATTTTTCCTTTTTTTCCCCAAAGCCCCCCGGTACATAGTTGTATATTTTTAGTTGTGGGTCCTTCTAGTTGTAGCATGTGGGATGCCACCTCAGCATGGCTGGATGAGAGGTGCCATGTCCGTGCCCAGGATCCGAACTGGCGAAACCCTGGGCTACCAAAGTGGAGTGTGCGAAATTAACCACTCGGCCATGGGGCTGGTCCCACTAATAGAAATTTATGTGCTGGATAACTAGAGAATATTTTCTGCTGTGATTATGATGATTCTAGTAATCAATTTGATAAATACGTTGAGAAATGGTCATGATAGAGTGGGGTAATGAATCTTATTAAAGTATGAAAATTCCGCTGGTAGATTGTAGTAAAATTGAACATTTCTTATAGACTAGCAATGGTGAAAAGGAAATACTTATAAGAGTTGGAGAACTTTAGCCTCACTAGAAACCAATATTCTGACAGAAAAATTTGGAAACATTGTGCACTTAGGGTTTTTCCACTAATAAATTGGCGAACGTTGCTGAGGTTTCTGCTGAGTTGGTATCTGAGAGCCCGGACTTTGAAGGAACAAGACTGTTACTGGCGTCATGAACACTAGTCCTCACCAGGACCAATGATGCCTAATGTAACGTCATGTTTCTGCCTTAGTTTCATCCAGGTAAGACAGAAGGTACGTCTAGCAATTTTCTGAGAGTGTTGCATCAAATGCAGAGACAACTGGCTGT
This sequence comes from Equus quagga, assembly GCF_021613505.1. Classification (NCBI taxonomy): domain Eukaryota; kingdom Metazoa; phylum Chordata; class Mammalia; order Perissodactyla; family Equidae; genus Equus; species Equus quagga. The sequence continues at coordinate 23,104,078 of NC_060274.1, forward strand.
GCTGTGGAAGGAGAGGATTGCCTGAAGCGGAAGGACTCTCCAGTAGGAAACTCAGCGTATTCCAAGGAGACAGTCTGTTTGCTGGGGCCACACACCCACTAGCTGGAAGTCCCTCCCAACCCAGTTCAAGGTCAAATTCCTGTGTGATAAGTTAGTAACCTCATGTAGAGATGAGAACTGAGAACCGCCCTCTTTAGTAATCACAGTTTCCACCATCATGGTTTCCACCGTCATGATTTCCACCGTCATGGTAAGAGAGCTGGGGCCTTGAATGTGGCCCAGGAGTCTATAACTCAGAGAATTTGACATAATAGAAAATTGGGTATTCTATTCAAGGCCACAATGTTTTATTACTTACAAAACACTTTCACATGTTTCATCTCAATTGATCTTCACAATCCAGCGAGTTAGCTATCGTCATCAGAATCATCCCCACTTTAGAGAGGAGAAACTGAGGCTTGGAAAGCTTAAGATATTTCCCAGTAAGTGACAACTAGGACTGCAAACCTCTTTCTTAATAGCAAACCCTTCGCTGTTTCCATAACATCATACTACCCTCTTCTGATTTAAGGAAATTACACTTAGGGACAGAAAGAACCGTCAATATTATGAACGTTTTTATTTTAAATTAATGACGTTTGTATATCATTTTCCTGGACTGTTGGAGAGTGTCCTGTAGTTCGAATGAAGAGAAAGGGAGTATAAAGAAGAAACAGGGTCCAGAGAAGTTGGGAGCTGGTGGCAGGACCATATGAACTCCTTCCACTCCCATTATGTTAGCCTTTTAGAGACAGTTTCCAAAGACATGAGCTAGCATTACCTCTTTTAAACTCCAGGAAGTGCTAAAGTGTTTCCCTTCCAAAAATGTGTTGACCCTACATGGGACCAAGAATGAGAAGAAGATATAGGAAGGTTAACATCACCAATCCTGCCAAAAGCATCTTGCACATAGTCCCTCTCAATTAATATAATGGTGATAGTCAATTTTACATGTCAACTTGGCCAGGCTACAATGTCCAGATAATTGGTCAACATTATTCTGGGTGTTTCTGTGAAGGGGTTTTTTGGATGGGATTAACATTTAAATCGGTGGACTTTGAGCAAAGCAGATTACCTTCTGCAATGTAGGTGGGCCTCATGTAGGCAGTTGAAGGCCTTAACAGAAGAAAGACTGACCTCCCCACAAGCGAGAGGGAGTTCTGCCAGCAGACAGCCTTTGGACTCAGACTGCAGCTGTTCCCTGAGTCACCAGCCTGCTGGCCTACCCCACCAGATTTTAGACTTGCCAATGTCCACAATGACATGAGCCAATTTCTTGAAATAAATCTCTCTATACACATATCCTGTTGGTTTTGTTTCTCTGGAGAACCGTGCATAATTAATAATGTTATCTATGTTACATAGCACATTGTAGTAGTATAGTATATAACATATAGTATATAACATGTATATACACACAAATAGACATAGATACACATATATGTATATATACTGAATACAGCTATCGAAATGAATGAGCTTTACCCGCCTCCCCCATATCAAAGTAAAACTGGCCTGCTGACCAAGTGAACAGATCATCCTTTTAAGCAGATGCCAACCACACCCTGGCTGTCTCTAGGTATGAGGTTAAGGGTTCAAGAGAGAAGGCAGTAATTACTAGAACTCCAGAGCTGCTTTCTCCTCTGTGAAGGAAACAGACAGGGACTCAGTTTGACTTCCAGGCCCTCTAGCAGACCATTTTCACTTGCCTCAACAATATGGAGCAATGTTCAAGAGAAGGAATGTTTCTAAAAACCTAACAGCTCATTTTCATGACTTTAGGAAGTAATGCTATTATCATTCAGAAACATTGGATCCTGGTTCGCTGCCCACCACCACGCTGGACTTACAGCGGCTTGTGCTGAGAAGAATTGAGGAGGAAGGAGGGATCAGGGCCCAGTGGATCTGCTCCGCCATTTTGTTGAGGCTATGGAGAGAGCCAGGCTTTGCACATGGTAATTCTTTCAGGAAGTGCTTAGAGGCCCTGGAGCCACCACACTGGTCAGCCTGGTGGGTGTCAGAGAGGCGAGACAAGGAGAAGCTAGGAAATACGTGCTTCTTCACTGTGACTCCAGGCTCATCACGGCCACCTTCATCCCAAATACATGCCAAGGGGGACACAGGAAAAATTCACTGGAGGATTAGGGAGAGAGCGCTTTTTAAGTGCTTTTATGGAGTAAACACTGACTATGCAAAACAGCAGAATGAATGTCAGAAAAAAGATCCTTTGAAGGAAAAAATATTTCCAAGGGAATTGGAAATTATTTGGAAGAATGAAACCAACAACTATGTTAACGATCCCTCATACATTTTGCAGATAAGGAAAAAAACCCAACACTTTGTAACTACAAACTGATTTTTCTGTGACTGTGGCAAAGGTTTAGAGAAACACTAACTTATGACTGGAGTACTTGCTCGGGATCGTTCCTGAGAAGAAAATGTCTTCCTACAGTGTATAGTTACCTACCAAAATTTTGAAGAAGTGAGTATTTATTAGCTTCAGGTTAAAATGTGAACTGGAAATGGGCTAATCAAGGTAGTGACAATGTTTTTTTTGCAGAAATATGTGTTACTGTTCTAGAAAGATTAAGATCCTAATCTAGCCGCCATATTGACTTCCAGGTTCCCCGGGTGCCCCTCCTGCCCTGCTCCACGGACCTGCGTGGCTGTGGACGATGTCCCACTGTCAGGACGTCTGTAAACTCATGTTTAACACAAGTGAGGAGATTTTCAGTGGCCTTAAAAAGGAATCACATGAAGTATTACCTCTTTCAAGCGCTTCTCGGGTCTTTGCCACTGAGATCTGCGCTGAGAGCTGCCCTCCACAGCTTGCCTACACACAGCTTTCTCTAATTTGAATGCAAACCTGGCCTGGGCGCTGGGGTGAAGGTACACACGTGTGCCTCTGTGTTGGGGGTGCAGGCAGGTGTGTTCGATACATGGAGCCTCTTGGTTTTGTTTTTATCACTGAGCAGCAAGAGATGCTGCACGGCACAGTGGAGGGCAATTCTCTGTCACTGTCAAGGAGTTTTCTTACTGTCTTCGTATTTCCTGCTGCTCTGTCGTCTTCTTTTCCCCTGTGGACTGTGCCACAGTGTTGTCACTTATCTGGGGAGGAGACTTGGGGTTTTGTGCCCACGGTGCTGGGATCATTAATTCCACAGAGTTGCTGAAAGATTGGGGCTTCATCTCTGATTTTCACAATAAGGGACCATCTTCTCTTTTGCATTTGAGAATGAATCTGCCTACTAATTTTATTCCTAAAAGACTTGTGCCCTGAAAACATTAAAGTATGTGTATGGAAAAGGAATTTATTGTGGAAATGAAAAGACACAGAATACTTGTATCCCTTCAAAAATTCAGATTGAATGAGGTTAAATATCTTGCTTGACATTTAGTTTTTTAAGGTCCATGGATTCTGTGTTTAAATGGAAACTACTAGCATTTTTATATTTAAAGACATTAAAGGGAACTATAAAATTCTGGTGCTGGAAGTATTTTAGCTCTTAAGCAGCCTCCTTTATTTACCAGGTAAGTAAACTGAGGCCCACAGCAGATAGGTGGCACACTAATGTCACACAGCATGGACCATCACTAGCAGAGTAAATATTTCCTAAATTAAACCAGTGACCTTTCTTCTGCATCACACGATTCCTTCAGAGTGAAGGAACTGTTGGCTTTAGCAAAATGGGATCCATCCACCCATCCAAACCCTACCCAGTGGTAATTCTACATGACTGCTTCCTCTAGTTCTCACCCTTACTAGTCAACAGTATCGAGCTCACCATCCTTACTGCAGGCTGTAACGTGGTTTTCTCACTTGTAGAAACTGCTAGACAGACAGTAATAAAACCTAGGCTAATAAGGTGGTTGGGGGTCTCAGAAGTTTCTTTAATTGCAACAAGTTAACCAGAACAAAAACATATTTACCAGAAGTTCATACAAGGCAAGCCTAACAAATATTGGATTTTCGTTACCCAAATTATACCACTGTTATCTCAGCAACCTAAAAGCCATTTAAAGAAATGAATGAATTTATCAAATGAAGATGAAAACATTTTTTTCAAATGCTCAATTCAGCATGGTTTCTAAAGTATCTCTTGGTTTTACATAGTAAAGGTAGATAGAGAAAAATAGAGATAATTAATAGTCACCATTAATCTCTAAACCCCACTTTCTATGAGCAAAATCTCTTCTCCTTATCAGTCTCTGGCTGAAGATGCTGCTCACTAGTGCCCAGTGCTGGTTGTTTGCTGGGCTGTGCTCAGAGGCACTTGGATGGTGCCGGTTAGCAACCCACCAGGGTGACTCGATCTTGCTCCTGGTTACACACCCTTCAAGGCAGACTCTCTAGCCATTCTGGATTTTTGTGAACATGGAGGGGCAGCCATGGAGACAGGCCACTGGCATCTTTCAAGTGAGAACTTGCTGCAACAGTAGAGTCTGCTAACGGCCTCAAGATAGAGCGCTTTTGAGATCTGTTGCCAGCTTAGAGCTGAGGACGGTGTCTCCCTAAGCAGCCCCAGCCACTAGCTGAGGACAGCAGGAGCATCAGGGCCTGGCTGTGACCCAGCACGGGCAGTCCTCAGTGAGAGATCTTGCTGGAGCTTCCTGCTGGGCTGGCCGAGACTTTCCAGAGCTGTAGTGCACTCTAAGACTATTTCTACCCCATTTTCCTCCTTCTCTTTTCACAGGTGTGACACCTGCAGACCTCCTTTATCTTTCAGAGGTGTTATTCCCAATAAATTGCTTTAGATTCTAAATCCTTTCTGCCTCCTGGATGACCCAAGCCGACACACTGAGCTAAAACATCCTTTAATAAATCACTTTTTTTCATAATCCAATTATTCTGATTGAACACATTCTAAGAATCCTGTCTGAATTCGCAAGTTTATCCCTTTGCCCCACCACAGCTTCTGTTGATGGGTGAACCTGTGCAGCCATAGTCGTGACAGGTGTCCTTGGGTCAGGTGTAGACACTTGAAGAAAGCTCATGTCATGCAGGAGCTCTTTCTCAAGAATTTAAGTGAAGAGATATGGAAACCATGGTTATGTGGTATTGAGATCTGGAGCTGTCAACTCACATTTGGAGTCGAGGCCAGAATTGGCACCATGGCAACTTCAGACATCATGTAAAACATGGCTATGAGGAGATAGACACTAAAGGGCTTAGAGAGGAAGTGAGTCTGCTGCAGAGATGGAGAGATGCACGGAGATGGAGAGACGCACAGAGATGGGACACAATGGCATCACCTCTTTGGAAGATAGTCCAGTAGCTTCCCGCCAGCCATCATGCTTCTTGGTGGTTACCCAAAAGAGCTGAAAACTTATGTCCAAATAAAAACCTGTACACAGATGTTTATGGCATCTTTATTCACAATTGCTAAAACTTGCAAGCAACCAAGATGTTCTCACAGGTGAACAGATAAATAAATTGTGTACATCAAGATAATGGGATATTATTAAGTACTAAAAAGAAATGTGCTCTGAAGAACTTTAAATGCATATTACAAAGTGAAAGAAGCCAATCTGAAAAGGCTACATACTATACGATTCCTTCTATACGACCTTCTGGAGAAGAGAAAACTATGGAGGCAGTAAAAGGATCAGTGATTGCCAGGGGTTGTGGGGAGGCAGAGATGATAGGCAGAGCACAGAGGATTTTTAGGGCAGTGAAAATACTCTGCATGATTCTCTAGTGATGGGCACATGCCATTATACATTTGTCCAAACCCACAGAATGTACACCACCAAAGTGCACCCCAAGGTAAACTATGGACTCGGGGTGATAATGTGTCAATGTACGTTCATCAGTTGTAACAAATGCACCACTCTGGTGGCAGATGTTGGTAATGGGGAGACTATGCATCTGTGGAGGCGGGGGGATATGGGAAATCTCTGTACATTCCTCTCAATTTTGCTGTGATCCTAAAAATGCTCCCCAAAAATGAAGTCTAAAAAAACCAAAAGCAAACAACTATAGCATCACAAAGGAAATGACTGCTTGCTGTCCAAGCCCATGAGCCCTTGATCCCAGATTCCTCAAGGTCTGGCTGCACACATGGCTGTGGGACTTCATGAGGAGCCTCTGTGCTCTTACGTTACACTCCCCAATATTGAAGCCAGTTTGAGTGATACAACAGTTCCCATGATAACTGCTCAGAAGCAGCCTTAGGGACTTACTCATCTCAGACTGGAGATGAACCTAGTTCCTTTGCCAATACTATTAAAAAGGATTTAGAGTTAATATCAAACTGGTGTTCTTCTCCCAGCTGCCTGTATCATCTAAAGTGAACACAAAGCCACTGGGGGGAGGTCTTCAACGCCATAGTGCTAAGACAGTTCTTTTTTCCTTTCCTTTGTATTTCTACTCCATGTTCTTGCAAATCCACCAAAATCCAAGGTATTTTGAGATCTCCTTTTCCAAAATATAAAACGTAAATGGACCAGGTAAACTACATGTAAATTTCAATTTAATTCAATAAAGATTAACCAAGCACCTCTTATGTGACTAGCAGTATGCTATCACCTATGAAAATGACGAGCATAAACATAACCCAGTGCATCGGACCTTAATACTAATGTCATTCAGTAGAAAAGCCATACACATATGAAATTTAAAAAAGTAAAATAACAACATAACGTGTCAAGTTCAAGCGCTCTAGACGTTGTAGGCACTTTATTTTTATTGCTGCTAAGCGTTATGGAGACGATGCATTAGCTCTAATTTGGCCATAATGATCACATTTCAGGTCTTTACAGATAAGCCAATTATTTTTTCAGTTAAAACAGTTTCAGATGTGTGAGATCTGTCAGTTCTTCTGGCCAGTGGACTCCTTGTAGGAAGGTCACAGGGTTGGAGTCACTTAACGTCCTTGACGGATAGAGCTTCAGGTCGGTGAGGCTGGAAAACACTGCAGGGCTTTCTTTCGCTCCTCGAGTAGTTAAACTCTTTATTTTATCACATAGTGTGACTAGACACTATAAATATCAATGCTCAAATGTATTTAGTGTGAATGTCAAATATTTGATCCTCATTGACATCTGGAATTTGTAAAAATCATTTAAATTAATTCAGAAAGAAAACAAGTCAAGCCAGCCAGAAGATGTAATTTAAAAAAATCAAAGGATTTTGGAGTATGTCTGAAATTATTCATCATCCAATTATGCACAAGTGTTTAAAATAAATCCTTGATCAATAAGGTTTGCGACTTCAGAATATTAAGTGTTTCCTTATGACCTTGAAATAAACTAGTTTTGCAAAACACAGCAAATAAAAATATTTTAATGAGACGGTTTGGGGAATAACTTTAGCTATGTTAAGGGCAAACACCATTTATTAATTTGCTTTATCTAATTTAGCCAAGGATTTGCACTCCATCCTGCTCAGATCCCCATCCCGAGGCCCGGCCCTGACAACACCCTGCAGGGGGAGTGAGCCGCTCAAGATTTTACCTGATGGAACGGGGAGATTCACCAGCTCTCCTGCTCGCCCTCAGCTCACCCGTCCTCGTCTCTGTCGGTTGTGTTTTTCACCCCCACAAGGAAGCGATGCTGGGCCGAGCGGCCCTGTGATTGTCCCCTCCTCGCCCTCACCCGCAGGACCCTGTTTACCTAAACCATCCATCCTCTTCGGCTGCCTCCCTCTGTGCCGTCAGATCCTGTATTCCATTCACAAAACAGGCGTAAAACAGAGCTCCTAAGACCCTCGGCCGGTACTTTATGCCCCTCTAAACAACTAGGCCCGTTTCCCTACATTTCCTGACTTAAGCAGCTTCTTTTAGAAGCGGGGAAACTCTCCGCCAGACCCTCGGCTCCTGCACCCGGGCCTGGCCCCAGCCTCGTTACAGCCCCACAGCCCCTCCCGCACCCACGGTCCAGCCCACCTCCACTCTGCCCACTTTCTGCGCTGGACTTCCCAGCCTCCGTGGGATGCAGCAACGACCTTCCTGACTCCCGGGAAAGGCTTACCAGCATCTCTAGAACTTTAAAGGCCGTCATGTTGTGGAAGGGCAGAGCTTTGGTCTGGAGCTCTGGAAGCTCTCACTGGACACCCATGACATGGATCCCGTCCCTGGACGACCTTCCCTCACAAGGGTGCAGCTTCTTTGAAGGGGCCGCTAGACGCTCTGACGTCGGAGAGTGAACACGCCCGACTTGGGTTTGAATTCTGCTCTTACTTTCTCTGGCCACAGGCAGGTCACTCACCATCTTTAACCGCCAGTTTCCCCAAATGGAAGATGAAATAACAACATCCCCGGCGTAGAATTGTGGTGAAAATTACAGCAAAGAAGTATCTGGCAACTGAACATGTTTATCAATTTGATCTTTGTTTTTCTATCAGGTCCCAATTACTCAGGCTGAAGCCGCCTGTGATAATAAACCGTCATTTTCCCCCCTTTCTTTTGACAGGCTGTAGAAGATGAATGCAAACATCCGAACGTCTCAAATTTGTTCTTATTTTTCTCTAGGGAAGCGGAGAAAGAAAGCTGGAGAAAGAAAGAATTCTTCCTTGAAATGAAGAGGGAGGGAGCAGGGGTAGGAGAGAGGAGAAAGAGAAGTAAGAAGAGGAGGAAAGTTGGAGGGAGTGGGGAGAAAAAGGGAGGCAGGGAGGGAGAAAGCAGAGCGAGAGAGAGTTCATGCTTTTATATGAGACAAGTTGAATGTTATTCGACCGAAAACACAGAGGAGCTTCCAAAACACCATATTTATAAAGCCCAATTTCTTCGGATTTCAAAATACTTGCAAACGTAGGTCAGCCTGCAAATCAAATAAGTGTTTCCCATCTACTCCTCGAGCTTTCTGAAGTAACCTGCTCCCATATAGCCAGAGATGAATGTGAAGCAGGTGCCTGCCTGTTTGCTTAACCTGGCTTGGCCAGGAGCTGTGAACGCTGGCTCAGAAGACCTGATTTAACAGTGTCCAGCCAACACACCTCACACCTTAGCACTGAGTGTGGCTGTGAGCCAAACTGGGCCTTGGCTCTGGCAGAAAAGAGTTATCCTAAATAACCACGGCACAAGGAAGTGGGGGAGGTTCTCGTCTAATCATGCAAGTGAAGGTTGCCAAATTCTGTCATTTTCTCAGCCTCCTACAATGAAAATAGCAACTGAAAATGTGAGAAGACATCCCAGGACCTGACTTCTAGATAACATTACTGATTCAGTTCTCTTTTTGGGATGCTGAAAACCTCCCAAAAAAGAAACCTCCATTACTTGTAATCTTCCACAGAGCTTGGCTCCACAACAGTCATCTTAAGAAAATCTAAGAACTTTGAAATGCATTAATCCCCAGTGAACTGGATCTTTGCAACATATTCATTCTTAGTGTTTTGGCAAAGTAGCCCCATGTCACTAGCTTAATTGATGGCAGGTTATTTTCCAGTTGTCAAATAAACTTTTCCTATTTAAGAGTCAGAAATAAAAACATTCACTCGTACAGGAACTGAATAATTTGGAACACGAACAACATAAGTATTTATTTGAAAAACATTTTCCATTTAAGTAAAATGGCAAATCAGCTGTAGTAGCTCTTACTACTAATTCTAATTCACACTCACAGTCACTTTTATTCATCATATTCAAAGATACTGCTACAGAAAAACATTTCACCAAGTATTTAGAAAAAAATATATACAGACTCTCCAACAGAAAGTTAATTAAAATAACAAGCCAGGCAATTTAAAGCTAAGATATGAAACAAGCTGACATTTATAAACACAAATAAATAAATATGTACAAAAGAGTCTATGCCGACAACAAAGAAAAGCTTTACAAAGCAAGTAATGGTGACAAGACTGGAAAATAGCTCAGGAGCCTAGACTAAGCCTCTAACAAAATATAGTCTAAAAAGAGGAAAAAGAAGAAGAAGAAAAAACCCAGATTCTGAATTGATGTTATTCTCAAAGTTAGGCTAAACTAAATTTTGGCTCCACAGCTGAATTCCTGTCCCTTTGTTCTGAGGGCCAGCGCAGGGGAGGACCGCCTGCTGAGCGCTGGGCCCTCAGAAAGATGGGCCTTCGACATCCATTGCAAAGGCTTCTGTTCAGCTGGTTCTTCATTTTTCTAAAGTGGAGCTGACGTTATTGTCAAATATGAAAAAAAAGTGTTTTCCCAGATCTGGATGAACATGAGTAGAAATCAAAGCCATTTTTGAAGCTCTCTCTTAAATTACTAAAAACTAAATAAGCACTTTGCATAGAAATCTCACAGTAGAAAGCTAATTAAATTCTACCATGAATCTCTAAGGCTTGCGAGGAAGCATATGAAGGTTCAGTGACTACTGAAGGTGAATTTTCATCTGTATGTCACCTCTGCCAGAATAAGCAGCCTGTTCTATCACCTACAGAAAGGACCTGGCTCTCCTGGAGCGAATCTAGTGACGTTATTACTCTCCTTTCCTATGATCCACACCCCTCGCCCGTGAAGGCCAAGGTGGGCATGCTCATCTCTCCCAGGCCAGTGTTCCAGGCTGCTGCAAAATGGAACCGTAATAAAAACCCACCACCACATCATCTTACCATCCATTCAAGTCTGCAAATTGCTTCATGATGGAAGATCAGCAAAAGGTGAGAAGCCCTTTGGTTGCTGCATAGCCTGAAAGCTGTCCTGCATCTTAGACCAAGGGCTACCTGCTCTGTGCCCAGAGAAAGGCCCCCAGTGGCTCAGTTCTGGCTTCTGTGTTTCAGCAGACTGGCTCTGCCAGAATTCTCATCTCCTCATCACAGGCCACTACCTCCCAGACCCCAACACTTCCCAGATAAGCTGGAGCAGATGGACAGGTACAGCATGTGCTGAGACCAATTTCTAAGACACTGGAAATGGCTCCATCATTTAAGAACAATTAAAATGTAATCTCCTACACATTCACTAGCAAGCGTATTACTCAGGATAGTTTGAAAGTTGGGTAAGTTGCTCAATATTATGCATGGCTTGTAGGCAGAAACCTAACCCATAAATAACACACCATCTACCTTGCCAGATCTCCTCTGGCTCTTATAATCAGAGGACTTATGTACAGATGGTTTTTAGACTAGCAGTTGTAGACCCACATGTTTATAAATTAGTTTGATTATGATAAGTCACCCACATGTCCCAGTTTCTATTCCTTGGGACAAAACTCCTGAAGGAGGAAATAAGAGGCTTTTTATTTACGCAAGTGGAAATGTCTTCAAGTCTCTAGAGCAAGGACAGGACCACGGAGCCTCAATGGTTGTATTTCCTAAAAGGGAGAGACTATGGTACACAGCATGCCTCATGGCAATTCTCATTCCTCCCATGAGCCATGGACTCAAGACACAGCAGAGGAGCGAAAGCAAAGGTGGAGGGGATTTGTCCTTCAAGCACTGCTGTGAGACCCATGCTCACGGAACGCCAGCACTGACGTGATTCAGATACATGGGGTTATAACGATGATGACGCTCAAGCCTTGGGTGACGAACAGGATAAGTGAAAAAGAAATTTACACGCCCTCATATTAACTAGGTCAAAATTTGGGGAATCCTTTCTTTCTTAAGCATGTTAGGGTCTCGAAGGTTAAATGTTTGGTATAAGCAGAAAAATTCCTTTCTAAGCCTTGAGTCAGACATTAAACATTCTTTTGTATCTGTGGTTGAAATTTCACTGAAAAAGAGGAAGTGCTACTGCTTTCAGAGAAACTAGCACTGAGATGGGACTGTGGGCGTCCAGAATAGTAAGAAATATCCGGACGCTTCTGAGTGTTGAGAAAGACAATGTAGCTAATGGCCACATCCAAACCTAACTATCAGGTAGGGTGTGCGTGAGCTCTGAACCAGGGCTCCTCCCCAGCTCTGCCTCTCCCATCACTCCTTTAATGTCCCCGAGGTCTGATTAGCCTGGTTCAATTATATATTTAAAAAAATCACATCCCCTATGGGTACTGAGTCATGTTTCTCTCAGAACTGAAGTTTTGGTGATGATGGAAACTCCCCTGTGGCAGAAATACACTCAAAAGACAGAGTCTGAATTTCACAAAAGGCTTCTTAACGAAATACAGTCCTCACATATATGCAGTTACTTAGACAATTGCACGTTTACATCTGCTAGTCACGGTTTTCACTGCGTGCAGATCTTCACATTTCTGCAGACTGAGTCCTCTTTCTTATATTACAGACGTTAAAACTTTGTGCTGTGGCTGAAGGAGTCTGACATGATAATATTTTTATAGAAGTTGTCTGAATGAGCATTGCAATAACCCTTGACCTTATCAAGGACTTGATGGACAGGAATGATTGACGTCTGCTCTCCGTCAGCATGGGTCAGCTTGGAGGAGGGCTTGTCCGTGGAAGCACTGTCTGTAAGAAATGATACAAGAAATTAGGCTGCAAGATGAGCTGCTGACGTGCCTCAGGGCCGCCAAACTGGACACTATTTTGCACAAAAGAAATGAAGCTCTGGTTCCTTCTTAGGTTAGGTAACAGGCAGCACTAAAATTTCACGGTCTTCATCTTCAAAATGCATTCTTACGTATGAATGAATGTTAATTTGCCATCTAGTAATTTGCGTTGGGGTTTCAGAAATGTTCTTCTAAGTGATATTTTTCAAATAGAATAATCAGAATACTGCAGCAAAAATATACGTGGCAGATGGCTCAAAAGAAGAAGTGACAGGTTATATAACAAGTGAATTAAAAGATGCTGAAATATTTATGGAAGAAATTATATGATATCTAAGATATGTTTTCAAAATAATACAGGAAGGGGAAAATTGGTAGGTGGCTATGAGTTGATAGGTATAAGGGGATTCATTATACTAGCCTATTTTTTATATATGTTTGACACTTTTCAGAATAAAAAATTTTATAAAATATAATTTAAAGGATTTTGGAGAATAAAAGTGAATAAAAGTAAACATAAAAGTCTATTTTGAACATATTTTCCCATGGCTTTTAGCTTGTGAAATGATTGGAATACAGGAAAAAAAGCATCTTTTGTTAATTATTTTTAAATTACAGAAATCAGAATCTTTATCAGAAATATTTTAAGTACATGTATTTACTAACTATGCTACAGTCTCAGAATGATGTTATTGCTGACAGCAGTATCAGAGTAATCGATGGTAATAAAGGACTGCTAAATACACTTCCGAATTTCTCAATATATTTAAATATCATTTCCCTAGACCCAAAAGCTTTCTAAAATGGGCTCAGATAGTGCTCTGAAACTCACTTAGGCTCTATTATCTACAAATCCATACGGTTATCTTCATGTATATCTTGTAAGTATCTACCCTCCTCCCTTCTCCCAACAGATTTTGGAGAAAAATTCTACTCTAAAATTAACCACAGAGATTTCACACCCAAGAAGGAGCAAATATGACCTTCTACAAAGTACTCAGTTCCCTACAGATGTGTCCTCTTTATTCACCATAGAAGAGGCAAAAACTCTATCATGAAAAATTCCTTCTAGGAATCGTGGCTCCAAAATTAGAACGTTCACTCCAGGAGTTCTATGTTTCGAGGTAAGTTGGACCCAGTATGTGACATCACATTAAAAATCCATCAATAATTGGTAAAAGTTATCATTGCTGCATCTGTTGTCTTTGGAACTGACTCAACTTGTTCAACTGTCGTCTTGTGTTGGAGCAGACACGAAATAAAACGAAGGCTAAAACAGGAAATGGTGTGCTCACCCCATACTAAAGGAAGCAAGAGAGAGCAGACAGTTTATGGGAAGGACGGGCAGAGTGTAGCATGACAGGATGATTACGTCCCAGGACTGGTGAGATGAAGCTCAGGGAGACACTGTCTGGGCCCCTCCCCACTTAGCTCTCAGCAAGCTGATTGATCCTGTGTTTCCCTCAGTTCATATTCACTAGCCATTGGTTTTCTGTTGGAGATTTTTCTATTGACTTAAATCTCAACAGTGAACAATTTGTGCCTGATGTTTTTAGAAAACCACACATGCTCAAACTTCAAGGTGATACTCATTCTGTTTCATTGACGACTTCCATGTACTTTTTAGAGATCTGACCAGCTCTGTTCCCAATATATGACCCAATTTTCTGGGTCTTCCTAGTACAATAAAGTAAAATTCTGAGCAAGAGCTGTACTTCAATATATATGCTCTTTCCAGTCCTCTGGTTAGATTTTACTTTAGGGGCAATCCAGATTTTGATGATAGCTGCAAGTTTGAAAACCAGGGGCTAGGGAAATGAACTCTAATTTGACCTACGCTGAAATTTCAAGCAGATAAAAATCTTCAAAAAGCTCGCTTGGAATTGACAATTTTTCTTTATGACTTCTATGAATGTACCATGACATATCCAGTAATTCATAAAAGCAGTGGAAAAGTAAAGAATTTCACTCTCTTCTGCAACAAACTTCTCAAGTACTGCTTTTTTTGTTATTTTACCTGATATGTGACCCACCAACTCCAGAACATGGCACATTTCCTAGAAGGAGCGGCTTACAGACACCCCCATGCAGAGAGCCAGCACAGCACACAACCATTTGAAATTTCAGAAATTCCAACTCAATGCAGAAATGTCATTGTGCTAGCTGAGAGGTATTATAAAAAACAAGCAATTTTGCTGGTGCAGCAAGAGTCTTAGCTCAATCCATGCAAATATTCTCTTACTACCTTGCAAAAAATTCATGCATTCAAAAAAGTAATAAAAGTTTACCTGAATGATCCACTTTTGTTGAAGGAATGCTCTTAGAAGACATTATCTACACCATAAACATATGAATTTCTAATCAATTCCAAGAATAAACCAACTAGATATCCATGATGATACATAGTGACTTTCTCATCCTCCAAGTGGCCTAAGCACACCAGCAGTCCCCCTGAGAAGTGGCCAGGTAGCAGAAGGCCTTTTGTAGGTCAGTTGATTGGAAACCAGAATTTATTATATCACAGAAGTAATGCCATATAGAAGACTATATCCTTACGCTAGTTGGCAAGAACCTATTTCACCTCAAGGCTTTTGTTATGAGAAACAGAAAAATGTTAATGCATTCTTTAATTCTTTAACACACACACACACACACTCTCGTCATATTGAAATATTAAAGTTTTTCTTTGGTTTCTCCATTTCTGTGTTTCCTTTTATCTTCTAGTCAGTTTTCCCCCTGATGCTTAATACTGCCAAATATTTCATTAATACTTCCAAAATGCCCCCTGTTCCAAATTATCTACCTTGTTATCTTCTCTCCCCTTTTGATAGCGGCATTTCTCCAGGATAGCTATTCTCAGCTGTGTTAAGAGGAAAACAATTCACTTGGTCTAGTAATCCCCATTCATTCATAAGTGAGTTACAATGCATTAACTATTTCCATTTTAAAAGAGGAGGCAAAGTGAATATCTAGTTTTAAGGCTGATTAAATAAAGTGAAAAATTCATTCATTATAAGTAAAGAGATTTTGTGCCAGGGAACCACCAATTAGGGAGAATGATGCAGCTCAGACTATACCCCTGTCAGCAATTTCCTTACATGGGTATTTCAAGCAGGGCTGCACAGACCTCTTAATTGTTGGCAAAATTGTTTGTGTACAGGACTCAGAGGCTGCACCTTATTCTGGAAGAGAGTCTATAGCTTTTATTTGATTCTCAAAAATGTACTTGACTCCAAGAAACTTTCAGAACTGCCGTCCTAAGCTGCTCCAAGGTTTCCAATCTTTCTTTAATTAAACTTTTGAATTAACAAACTCTCTAAAGGCTCAAACTTTTTTCCACGGTGCTATTTTGAATCCCAGGCAGTGGCCACTCCAGGGGCAAGGCACAGAGAGTGGTGCAGGCAGGGACGTGTGGAAGGATTCAAAAGTACATACGGGTCATTTGAAATTCAAACATTTGCAACGTGAACATTTACAGACACATCACACAACAAACTCCCGATTTGCAAAAAGCCAAATATAAATCTGTTCTGTGTCATTAATCTCTGCTTATGTTTAATAGCTAAACAAATTCAAAATTAAAAAGTATTTCCATTATCCTTGTAGAGCGTCTTTAACTAGGAATGTGCTGGGTGCTAAGTGCTGACAGCTGTTTGCTTGAGATTTAGTGTTTAAAAGTAGCAGTTCTGCTATTTTCCTTTGAAATGGTTAAAAGATTATACCTTTTCGCACCACTCACTGGCTATCAAATACTGCAAAATAGTCTTTATTTTCACGTTGTCTTCAGGATTGTTCACACACAGGCTCAGTGTCAGAGTGTGTGGTCATTGTAAATATCATGAAGAGACAGGCGAGCAACAAAGACACGATGTTTCTCACCATCCTGCATCACTTTTCAAATATGATGCTCTCTATTAAGGGCTAAATATAACATACATCCTGGATGGTGTTTCTTCCTGTTCCCATGCCAACTTGCCAAGTAACTTTCAACCTATGCTGAAATAATCTACAACTCAATTTCTACATTTTTAAAATAAAAACACCTAACTTTTAAAACAACATACCAAATTTTTTAAACAACACAAAGCTTTGAATCAAATGAAGTCACAATAATGTTCAGTGTTAATGATATTATGACCATATGGATTCAATTTTGGCTGTTAAATTTTAAAAGAGACAAAATATTCACACAGGTGCTAGATAAAGTCTTCAAATAGATTTTGATTTTCACAAACCTAAAATAAGCACCCTAATGGGCACTGGAACCCATCAATCTTCATGATATGCCAATTTTCGCAATGAAAACACAATGATAACTGTACCTAAGAAGGCTCACCACGGCCAGAACGACTCACCAGTGTGGCTGTTCCTCTTGAAGTAGGTTGTGGAGCTGGACTTCGATTTGGATGTAAGGTAGGTGGAGTTGGAACCAATGGAACTTGAGGACAAAGATTTTCCGAGATTGTCAGAACTCTTCTTGATGATATTGGTAGCTGTCTTACTCCAGTCTGAAAGAAAGGACATCTCTCACGAATCTGCTTTAAGGGAATACGTTCTGCCCTCAAGAATCATCATCACCTTATTTAAGCAATTTGCTTAGAGCGTTCAATTTTCTGAAACACGGGCAATAGCGCAGAGAAGAGAGTGACATTTAATCAACAGTCAACTGAAGAAACAGATATGTTTCTTACTTTGACCCTGTATATGTATTGTTTAAAATCCTACTTTAATATCCTAAGGATGAGAAGTAACCACTGATGATAAAAAAAAAAAGTACTACTTTTCTTCAGGTATTTTTAATATTGAGAAAAATGTCTTTGCCTAATAATGTAATTGAGGAGCTCAAAAATGTGGAAAGGTGTGGCACCTCTGGATATCCGAGTTGTTCAATGAGACATATGACCTTGGGCAACTCACCCAACCTGTCTGGAATTCATGTCTCCCCTTTGCAGAACAGGAGGGCCGGGCCCAGAGTCCTCAGATCTCTCTGTAGTCCTCATGCACTAAGACCCCGCCAAGCGTCTGCACACCCCAGACCTTGACATCCTGCTACCATTGGGGCTGGGCTGCTTCGACTGGAAGCCTACCTGACCAACGTTGCTGACTCCTCTGAGAGGTGAAAACCAGCAAGCCCCCTTACCTGAGTTGTCCGCTAACCGAAACCTCCCGCAGCAGAGATGCCGCCTCCACTGCTTCTGGACATTCTCCTTCATGGCGCAGTGGAAGACAAATATAAACAAGCCTGGGATGAAAGAGAATAGGGACGTTTAAGCCAACGGAAACACTTTTTAAGATAAATCTTGTAAGACACATGGATTCATTTTAATTTAAATTTTTACATCTGAGTCACTAGGAAACACAGAGCTAGGGATCTTGCTGTGTGGAGCAGACGTCTTAATCCCTTAGAACAGTACACAGAGGCTCAGACAAAACCAGAAGAATCACCTCGACTCGACTCTGTCTCTGCCTGTTCTGTGCGCTATTCGTGATGACTTAACCGAAAGACTAAGCTGAAATAGGCAATATTCAATTTAAGAGGAATTTAGCATTTCCAGTGTATTTGTTCTAAAATTATGGGAAAACATTTCACAAAATTTAGAAAAAGGAGAAAACATACATGAGCTCATCATCTATTTCAGTTTGTGTCTTCTAAGCTATCTTATGTATGCACATTAGTATAAGTCTGGGCCAGAGAAAAGTGGTATTTTTGCAGGTCAAAAATGGTCCCAAATCAGCAAATTCATGTGGCTCCACCTGGCCTGCTTTAGTTTCTCAACATTTTAACACAGAAATATTTCAGAAATATTGTGAAACAGTCTTCAATTTTTTTTTTTTTTTTGAGGAAGATTAGCCCTGAGTTAACATCTGCTGCTAATCCTCCCCTTTTTGCTGAGGAAGACTGGCCCTGAGCTAACATCCGTGCCCATCTTCCTCCACTTTATACGTGGGACGCCTACCACAGCATGGCGTGCCAAGTGGCACCACGTCTGCACCGGGATCCGAACTGGTGAACCCTGGGCCGCCAAAGAGGAACATGCAAACTTAACTGCTGTGCCACTGGGCCGGCCCAATTGTCATTTTTATAGTGACTCTCGGCACCTATCAAAAATTGCCTGTGTCACCTGGGCTCTGGAAGCCAACCCCTGTGAACTTTTCAAGGAATTTCCTTCTGCATTTTTACCCTCTCTTTTCTGTCTTATCAATTTCTCCCTCTATACTTGGTTATTCCCATGACTTACAAGCATATTCTAGTAACTCTCTTTTAAAAATCAAACAAAAAATTCCTCCTTCAACCCCTAATCTTCTTCCAGCTTCACCTTCTTCATTTCCTTTCCCAATAAATAAAACTTCTTGAAATGGTTAACTTCTGCTGTCTCCAGCTTTCCTCATTTCTTCTCTTCTCAACCCACTCCAAACAGGCTCTATCCACATCTACAATGCCACTCCGACTGCTCTCGTAAAAATCACAGCGACTCTCACATTGCTAACTCAGTTCTCATTCCCATTTTACTAGACCACCCAACAGCATTCAACACAATTGACCATCCTCCTATTCTTGACACCATTTTCTCCTAGGTTTTTTCCCAATTTTCTTCCTGTTCTCCTTGATAGACTTTTTGGCTTTACTTTTAAATGTTGACATGTCCGTGCCGCAGTCCAGGATTTCTATCTTTTCTATGGCTACACTGTCCCAGCAGGTGTAATCTCACCTTGTGTTGGACAAGTACCATATGCTAATTTTCATATTTGCCCCCATTCCCTTCTCTCCTCAGCACCACCACAATTCCAACCCATAATGCTTACAGGACATCTTCACTTGGTTGTATCTCCACTTAGCAGCATCTCAAACCCCTAATATTCTAAATAGAAGTCATCTTCATCACTACTCTCAAACCAACATATCAAGCTTATTCCCGCCCTACACCACTTCCAAGGCTCTTCCTTCAAATCTTTCTGTAACAGGTTCCTACCTGTCATTCAGGTCTCAGATCGATTATTAACTCCTCAAAGAGGCATCATCAACTGTTTACTGTATTTTTTTACGTCTTAACCTCTAGTCACACACTTGCACATACCTATTTTTGTTGTGGCAATGATCAGTACCTGATATCCTTATATTGCTCATCTATTCACTTATTTGTTTTCTTCTTCTTCTTCTTCTTTTTTGGTGAGGAAGATTCACCCTGAGCTAACATCTGTGCCAATCCTCCTCTATTTTGTATGTGGGTCGCCACCATAGCACGGCTGTGACAAGTGGTGTAGGTCTGCACCTAGAAACTGAACCCAGGCTGCTGAAGCAGAGGACGCCAAACTAAACCCCTACGCCATGGGCCAGCCCCATTTACTTGTTTTCTTGGTTATCTCCTGCTAGTAGATAATAAGCTCCAAGAACACAGAGATGTTTGTCTATCCAATGCTATACTGGCCATTCCCAGAAGGATGCCAAGAACTACGCAGGAACTCCACAAATGTTTGTGGAATGAATGAATGAATAGTAAGATTAATCGTTCATCTATTCCACATGAGTTAATTAGACACTTACACATATTCTAATGTGTTAAATGTGTTTGGAGATGGGGCTTAAAAACAGGAGTGACTAGAACACAAACTAAGGGGTGAGAGGAACACAATGAAAATACGTTTAAGGCAAAAGTTTCTGAAAAGTGTGCAAGTGAGTTGTCGAGGGACTGCCTCAGTGATACACGTACCAAACAGAACATCCACACAAGGAAGGGTCTGCTACAGGATGCAGTGACACGCGGTGCCAAGCAGAACATCCACACAAGGAAGGGTCTGCTACAGGATGCAGTGACACGCGGTGCCAAGCAGAACATCCACACATGGGAGCATCTGCTAGAGGATGCAGGGTTGAACTGAACCTGAAAAAAGCTTTTGGTGGGGAGGTGGGGGAAGTTTCCAGGACAGGTAATTCATTCAGTGACTACTAAGCACTGCAAAGCAGGAGGCCCCATGTTTTAGGAGTTGGATACTCAAAGAGGAACAAGGTAGACAATCACTGCTCTCGTGGGGCGAAGGGTCTAGCATGGAAAGGCACAAAAGTAAAAATTATTACAGAATGTTTGAGGGACATTAACACTTACCTGTTCCTTTCAAATATGGAGGATCATACAGAAAACTGCAAATTACATGGTAGTGTGTACAAGTGGCAAGTGGGAAAAAGTTGTGAAAGTACTTTCTTCTGATATGTACAATTAAATTTGCAAAATATGTCTCAGGTTATGCTTATCTGTTTTATTTTTCAGTACCGCAACTTAAAATGGCCCATAATTTTATCCCAGAATAAATTCCATTCTTAGGAAGTATTAAAAAGGAACCTGCTGGATTTCTAGAGGATGGCCCTGACAGCAGAGAAATGGCCGTGGCTGAGCCTCCGCCTCTGAGCTTCTCATCTGATCATCAGTGCGCGCCCGACACTTAGTAGGAGCTCTATAAATTCCTACTGAAATTACTGCTTGAAAATGATTCCTTATTTTGACTTGTAGAAAAATGTTACTAGGAAAATACTGACTAAACTCTAGTCACTGATTTCAAATGGATGACCAGCCCATTAAAAATTTCCTGGGAAATTCAAACACATTTATCTGAAAGGTATAAAAAGGCATTTAACGATCTAAATGAAGTCATATTAGTAATTAGTAATATCATTTTATTATGTTTATATCATTATAAATATTTATATAAGTAAAATATTACTTTGTTTATTATTACATTATTTATTACTAATACATTATCAGTAATAATTAGTGAAGGAAATATACCCTGGTGACCTAGCTCTTTGTCTGAAATTATACCAGATAGGTTAGGGAAGTTCTAATTTTATTTTAAAATACTCTAATATATATGAATCAAATTTCAATCTTTCAGAAAACAAACAAACAAACAGCTCCCAAAGGTCCCTGTGCTGGGACGGGCTGGGGAGGGAGAGTGGAGACAGGGCACCTGCTTGCAGACTGGCCTGGCCTGTGCTCGGGCGCCCCAAGTCTCAAGGGAGAGGAAAGATCTCCTTCCACACTTAGAACCCCTCGGCCTCAGGACCTGCAGTCTGCCCACCTTCCCAGGGAGCGGGGAACAAACACCAGTGGGTGCAGCTCTCATCTTCATACCTGAAATGACTAAATCTGATTGCTTTCCAAAGCCTTCGCACACTGACGACCCCCAATTCCCTAGCCAGCTTGCTAATACAGAAAATCCTTTGAATAAGTAAGCATGCTTTGTATCACTGGCAGTGTAAATAACCAATGTGTATAAAAAATGTGAACTGGTTCAGATCCTTTGAAGTGTTCAAGAGGTGGTGGCAGTCAGAGTGAAGAGAGCGAGGGCACAGAAGCCTGAGGTACAGTCAACACAGGTTACAGTTGAAGGAGGCTGTGGTTTGAGAAGAGGGAGCCCTTTGCCTCGGGTTTACTCTATTTTTGTTAACGAGGGCAGAATTTGCAGACTTTGTTCTCGGAGGTATTTTTATCACACAGCTGAAAATACAGGTAACCGTGTGTTCTTCAACAATGGTTTAACAGCATCAAGGATTAGAGCTGGAAGAGATTAAAACTCCAGCTAACGGCTTCCATCCCCAGGCGCTCACCCAGGCCTTATTCCCCACAGGGCCTCGATTTTCATTTAGTTGAGGGCAGAGGGTAAAATTTGCTAGATGCTGCCTCGCTTGGCACTCTGTAGTTTTTATAAATGTCATGTATACAGGAGGAAAAACCTTGAGGTTACGTCTGGTGTTTTGAGGACGTTGGAAGAGAAATAGTTCATGGTTTGGGCTTTTTCAGCCTTGCTGGGGGTGTTATGATGTGAATTATTTTGAGGCTCTGATGCCGACCACGTGGAGTCAGAGAGAAGGAGCTTAAAGATAAGATAAAACTGACTTAATGAAACAACTGTTTTAGGTTGCTCAGTGCTCCCCTGAATCCTAACTGTAAAACGTGAGATGCCATTGCCTGCTTTTAAGGAACCACATTTGCTTGTAAATACGCAGGCATCCAATATATAAATTAGATGCAAAATTTGATACATCTCCTCTAAAACTATGTGATAGAAGTCATCTAAATGCTCCATGGCCCACTATCAACTCTGATGCAATGGGACAAAATTAGATAATAGGTATGAAAAGTTGGAATTCTTAGGAATGAATAGATTTTTAAATTCCAAGGTAATACGCAGATTCTTTAGCCATAAGATACATTTCCATTTTAAATCAGAATAGGACTCTCATTATAGGTTATTTTTCTACTTGCAGTAACTAGCGCTTTTCACATGAATTTGTTAGTCTGGAAATAAAAATTATACCCAAATTCTTTCATGACCAAACACCCCTTTGAGAGTTCAGCAGTGGGAAATGTGGTAGGTGTTGCATCTGGAGGAGCACACATACACAGCATGGAAAGAAACTCTAAACACTCTGGGCACAGGAGGAGGAGAAAATGCAGTGGGCGAGCCAAGGGCACTGGGAGGCCGAAGAGAGAGAACACTGGGCTAGTCCCTCTGCAGTTCTGAGTGCTCTTTTTTTTTTTTCCATCTACTTACAGATCTTAGTGCCAGAAGCATAACCCAAATCATAAAACTTTAGAGTTCTACATTGACATGCATGGAATCGGTTTGATTTCTCATCCCTGTCTCTGTTCTCTTCCTTTCAAAGGTTTTCCCTTTGAGCATCTCCAGATGGATCAGACGGCACCCTGAGGAGGCTCTCGTACCCCCTGGAAAGCGTGCTCCTCTGGCTTTCTGGAAAGGGCTTTCAGCCATGCCTGGGACCATACTCACCCGCCTTTACACTTCCTAGTGCCTTACAGCTCTATTAACTGACCAGGGAGTAGGCAACATTGCCCAGAAAAGCTGGAAGCTAAAGTGGCTCAAAAGATTGAATTCAGATGTAAAGGCTTTAGTCCATCTTGACAGGCTGTGCTAGTTCCATGGCACCTGCATGGCTCATAACACAGAGGTCATGGTGGTCTTTTTAGGTGACTCGCAGTCTAAAAAACCACCAGTCTGATGACTCCTGGGCAAAGGTCCTTAGCAAGAGTTTCAGCAGCTTGACAACTGCCTTATTCTTTATTTTACACCTATACGAACCCGGATTCCATGCTAGGACAAGAAGAAAAAACAAAAACTTAAACCGACTGTAAATGAACAGATTCCTGACCAGTCCTCCGCCCCCTGGTCCTACCCTCACCCCTCCTTCCTGTTACCTCCGCCTTTCACTAACGGGAGGTATCTGCTCACTTTTTAAAAAAGTGTAGACCAATGTGTGAATTCAAGACATCTTAATTCTCAGTAAATTTCGCAATTTTCTCATTTAAAATAAATGACCTTTTCAAGCGTGCAGGAGGGGTGTTGCAAGTACGTGGGAAGAGGGCCTAAGGGTTCTGTTAGAGAGGAAAGAGCAACGCATTCCACCTCCTCAATCCTCCTAGACAAGCAGCACGGGCCAAAGATGGCTCCGTAAACACGATGAAGGGACACCTGAGAGAGTGCTCCCAACTGGGAGGGAGAAACAGTCTGCACAATCCCATCAGGTAGTGGATGTGGTTTTGGGGATCTAGTCCTTTCGCCCACCTCAGAACACATTTAAGTAGCATGTCTGGCAGAAAATAAGCCTCCTTTCAAGTATCAGCATTATTTTCACCGTAGATTGTATGGGCTTGTCTTTAATCTTGGTCTTTATAAGAGCTATTTAACTATTTATTTAGAAAAAAAAAAAAAGACATACTTAGCCTCAATATTTTGGCTAGGAATTTGGCTCCCACTTAGAATTCATTCCCTTTGGTTGATTCTGGCAAAGATAAGCGGCTTTCCAGGGCAGACGTAAAACAAGTAGCCAAAGGGATGTTCTCAGATCTTCAGCCTGATTATCAAAAGTTAAAAAAACTGCCAAGGAACAGATTCCCTTGGGTATGAAAGTAGATGCTATACAGTAAAATTCAGGGCAGCACATTCAGTACTCTAAAAGGTCATTTTCAAGAAGCCTGGAGGAGAAAATAAAACAAAAAACCTTGGGTCCTTATCTCCTAATGAGTTCTCTACCCATTAAAGGCCATCGACACTTTGAGCAGTCATCATCAAGTTCCAACAAACGGCCAAGTTGAGTTTTTCTCACTCTGGATGATAAAGATCCAGAAACACAGTTAAGAGGAAGACTGCAGATAAGCACAACTTCAGGGATGTGGGCTGGAATCCGAGTGGATAGTGATGATGAGTATCTTAATCAGGCCCCTGGACATAAGCGCTTCTGGAGTTTTGATGCGAAAATCAATCAAGAATTAATCAAACCAGGTGTTTGGGCAAAAAAGGATAGATACATGCTTTAGTTAACTGATTTTTGACAAAAATGGTCTCGATGACCTCTGAGCTTCCTAGCAAGGCTGAGTCCAAAGCTTTGAACAGCTCATATGTTGTCTTACAGACACAGCCAGCTGGCTGCTGGGCCGGGAATCTCGGTTTATAGTTTCCCTTTGGGAACCTCCTGAATCCTCCTTTCATTCTACCAAGGTGCCCTTTAGAAAATTATTCCTCTGTGGC
This sequence comes from Equus quagga, assembly GCF_021613505.1. Classification (NCBI taxonomy): domain Eukaryota; kingdom Metazoa; phylum Chordata; class Mammalia; order Perissodactyla; family Equidae; genus Equus; species Equus quagga. Next base: position 23,129,011 of record NC_060274.1, read on the forward strand.
ACAAGACGCCCTGCCAAAAGATGAGTAATTCATTTCCTTGCAGTGTGCAATGTCTCAGCCAACATGTGGCTTCAGATGTCAAGGGTGAAGGGGCCCCTCTCTCTGCCTTGGCGCCGGCTCACTGCATGCCGTACTTGCAACTGCGGCACAGCTGAACTGCCGGGAGGCTCCGGACCCATGATTTGATTTAATCTTCTTAGTTTACCAATAAGATTAAAATAATAATAATAATAATAAACATATTTCCCTAAATGATTTTTGCTAAATGAGGGTAAGAGAGTAAATTCCCATTTAGTCATTAAACTGTATTTACTAACAGTTTTTTTAAATGGACATAGATATTCACTTTCTAGAAACTTTGAAATAAAAAGTTAGAAAGGCAGTAATTTGTCTTATTTTTCTGCTTATGCATTTGTCCCCTAATAATGTGTCCATTTTTATATATACTATATTGTAAATATTACATTGTCGGATTCAAACTGACCTTGGGAAACTCATTAACTCTTCTGAGCTCGTTTCTTCATCTATAACAAGGAGAAAATATTCTCTTTCTTGAGCATCTATTTTCTAGACTCACTGAACAATTACATCAGATCACGGATGTTACGTGAAAGTGCTTTGTAAACCACAATGCACCACACACACGCCAACGATTTCCGTTGCTCTGGGCATCTTCATATTACCCAATTAGTGGACGGCAAACATCACCTCTGAGTAGACTCATGTCCTTCTGTGTTCGCCAAAGCAGCTGCTATTTGCAGAACCACATCATGGATCTCACTACGCTGTCAGATATGCGTACAGAAGATGGGCTGGTCATGCCCAAGACCATTAATCAATATCATTTCACATACCAGAAAAGGAAAGTTGAAGATCAAGCTCTTGGTATGGGGCTGGACTTTAGATCCTGATGAACTCACCAGGAGTGTTAAACTTTCCTATACGTTGGAGAAGCCTGATCTAATTGGTAGCGTCAAGTACTCTTTATAGTTAACAGTATAGTCTGCGATACTGTTCATCACTTGTATAACAAGCAGCTACAAGCCTGCGCTGCACCTCAGAGCAACAACCCAAACCCACAAGGGCAGCGATACTGCCAGGGGATACAGATGCCCGAAAGGACTCCGGCTGGGATCTCCTCAGAAACCAGGGAACTGCCTTTTATCTCTTCAGGACGAATTACATTACAGTTGTAGGATAACACTCTCAGGCATGTGAATTATGAGGTACTTTTGTCAAACATATGCTCTCTTTTGAATAGTAATTTGTTTACCCTACAATTTTCTCAAGTTGTATTCTTTAGAAATAACTAAAATTTCTAATACAATGATTTGCCAGTTTCATCCTGGGGAAAGTACCAAAGATAGCAAAAGCAGATAGATAGGTAATTCCACCATGTTAAGCGAAGACATGTTTTTATCTTTTTATCTTATAAGAAAAAAAGTTAATATATAACAATCAAGTGAAGTAGGTAAAATAAAAAGAACAAAGCAATACACTGTGGAAAATCAGAAAATAAACTTGGTTTCAGCCTTATTCAATACATGATTTCATGTGCTTATTTAAGTAGGTAAAATTTTAGTTATAGCCATGTAGATTACAATAATTTTCTGATATCCATTTAACATGTTTTTTGGCAATTAAATTGTACAGTTATAAGTGTACATTAAAAATAAAAATACATATAAAAATAAAAAACATTAAAAAATAAAACATAAAAATAAAGCATATATAAAATTGTAATATATAGGCTATTCAAATTTATGTGAGTATCCAGATAACTACACATGTATAGGTGTGTTAGTACATACACATACATACATTTATTAAGCATCCTGAAAGATAAAATGGATTTTTAACATATTTGAACCAAATTTTTGAAGACATACAAAAAACTGAAAATAAACGTGCTATCAAAAGCCACTCCTGTGATATATCCACCCTGACATCACTGACATCACTACAGACCCAGCACGTGTCCCCCTTGCAGGTCCCACCTCTGTAACACTGCATGGTGACTTGGGGCATTCATACTGAAGACCCTGCTGAATTTTAGACGCTGAACTACAGGCTAAATCGAGAAGATGAGAATTTGTTTGGCAGAGTTTTCTTTTTCAGAATACCGTATGACAGTCTAAATCTTCAGCCATTGCTAAGACTTGTGATGACAAGCTTCAATGAACAATATTACATTAACAAGAAGACCTCTTACCCTAATCATTCTAGAAAAATAAAAGTTTACTTTAACGACCAAGCCAGTGATGAGAGTTTTGTAGTAGCTTGCGTCCTAAATTTCTCTTGCCTCCGTTCACGCCCGTCTCTCCAGCTGCCCCACCCCCGCCAGAGTCTAACATACTGCGCCACCGACCTCACCCGGACCGTTGCAATGGTGGCCTCTGCTCTCCTTACAGCCCCTGTTGGGCTGCTCCAATCCATGCTCCACACTATGTCCAGCTTCATCTCTATAAAATGTACATCCAATCACGTCACTCCACAGGCCTAAAACCTTCCAAAGACCTCCCCTTGCTCTTATAAAGATCAAAACAGAGTGCCTGTGGTCTAGCACCCGCCTTCCTTTTGCACCACACCACCTGTTGCTCCCCTGGCTCTGTTCTCTCTCTCTGCTTTCAGGTTATATGAGTTTTCTTTTAATTCCTTGAGCATATGATATAGTCGCTAACTACAGCAAATTTTTTGCACATGAAGTGCCGTCTGCCTGAAGTAGTGTTTCCCCAGTCCTACTCCCACCTTCCACTTAGTTAATTTCTATTGCTCCTTCAAATTTCAGCTTAGACATCATGCCTTCTGTCATATGCTCCCAATACCATCATGTATGTTTTATATGGGATATATCTGAGTAACGTCAGTCTCTCCTACTAGTACGTAAGCTCCATGAGGTGAAAGGATCACGACAAGCTTTTTTTTTTATGGAATAAAGAATATCAGAAAGAAAAAATATAGACATAGTTTAGTTTGCCTATACTACCTAAGTTCATTTTGCCACTGAATTGTTTTCTTAAATTGTCTAGATTCTATGTGCATCCTTTAATAAGGCATATACTTTTAACAACAACCAAGCTTCTCTTGGAATGTTCAGAAAATGACTCAAATAAAAACCATTAAGTGACTTTCCACAGCATCCTGAGACGTTTTCTACAAGCCTGGCCAGTAAGCCATTGCTGGTGGACTCCCGCGCGCTGTCCCACTGTCTTTTAATTTAAACCTCCTTTTGCAGGAGGTGTTTTTAATATCACTGGATGTGCAGAAATCTGTTCTGAATTTAGAGAATTTAAAATCAGTCTTAAAAGTTGGTGATTTATGAAGAACACTGACTTGATGATGCTTTACAACATTTTTCCCTCCTGACAGGAGAGCTCTGCTGGGAAAAATGAAACATCCCAATTCTCACTAACGGAAACAGAGCTGAAGGTTAGCAAAACTGCCAGGAAATTCTAAAAGAAAAAAAGAAGGCTGGGCGGCAAATTAATGTGCCTTTCAAGTAAGTCCTGAAATATAAAACCATGGAATTTCTAATGTGAGTGGCCATTTCTTATCTTACGGTCAATACTTATCTGGACACTTTCATGTTGTCTGTTACACGAGAGATTAAATAGAGGAATGCTCACTTACAAAGCTAGATGCAAAGAGGATGGATTCATATGCTACCTATTCTGCTTGCAACTTCTGAAGGTGCACTTGAGGTGCCTTATTCTATTTACTGAAGATAATGAACCCACATATTTCCTCTCTTATGGAAGAGTAAACCTAAATAAAATTTGCTGAAGTAATTAATGTGTATTTATGCCGGAGGAGTCTCAGATTGGATTTAGGCCATCCCCAAAGCCCCTCCCCCTTTCTTCATCCAGCAGTCCATTTATTCATTTAACAAACAATTGCTGAGCACCTCCTAGGGGACAGATCTTTTTGCAGGAACTCACAGGCTTGTGGGAAACCTAAGAGGAAAAGCAAAGCAGGGATGTGCGACACAAAGCAGTAAGCACACTCCTGCAGGCAGATACAGACTTAGAACACACCTGTAGGGAGCAGCTGCCTCTGTGGCTCATTCGGTGAGTGGCGTAAACCTGCTTCCCCCCACACTTTCCACCCCAGCTTAGAGTTCCTCAGCTTTAGTCAGTGCCACCTTCCCCACACACCTGCAAGGGCACTGCCAGTAGCTTCCGGTGAGCCAGGGGAACTGCCCTGCTTAAAACGACTCCAGGCTTTGTCACCTCATTCCTTTTGCAGCATGGGCCTCAGGATGCTTCCGAACACTAGGGAGTTTTATTACCAACACAGGGTATACCCAATATCTTAAAGAACGTCATTCTAGTTTCAAAAAACTTAATTCATAGTCACTCCAGCATAAAAGTTACACTCCTCCTAGAGCACACTTGAGGAAGTCCCAGGAAATCAGAAGCATCACAGTAACTCCTTCAAGGAGCGCTTGTATTTTTGTAAAAGCAAGGTCATTGGCAAATTTCTGTTAAATTGTTGAACTAATTGCCAAAATTTCTGTTAAATTGTTGAACTAATTGCCAAAAAAAAGAGGATTTCTGAACCAGAGAGTTGGTATTTATTTTGAAAGTCAAGGAGCCAAGGAATCAAGGTGGACCGCTCTGTCCGTGCATGGAGGTTAAAGATTCTACTGGCCAAGAGTGGGGCCCACACGTACCACAAAGAGGTTCCAGGAAGAGCATGGACACTCAGCAAAACTGTGAAGAAGGTGAAGTTGTCTGTGCCTCCCTTCATGCTTCCCACTGGGCACCTCCCTGCCCCATGTTCATTCACGCAGCAATATACGTTTATTGAGCACCTGTTGTCTGCCAGGCACTGTTCTAGGTGCTGAGGATACATCAGGGAAAACAAACAGACATTCTACCTCATCTCTCCCTTCAAGACCTTTCTCATGAGTACCCAGCCCATGCCTGGAACTGTGCTCAGCCCGTGGAACAGAGATGTAGAAACTTAGCATGGCATCTGTCAAACAGTGAAGCTGTCTGAAAATATGATACAATCAGAAAGCAGAAACTGGGCAGGTACCATTTCTCTTACCTTGTAATGAATTGAAGATGGAGAAGAGGTACATGAAAGCGACATTTAAGGGTCCCCAGGCGAAGAAAGCAAAACCCCACGTCATGCCCAGCAGAAACGTCAGGCTGACCACACTGCGCAGGTTCCTTAAGACCTCTTCGCGCAGCGTGCGGTTGCTTCTCTTGCCGTTCCTGCCACAGATCTGCACCACCACCACGATGAACATGGCGAAATTCAGGAAAAACATGACTCCAAAATACCCGGCACAGGTCACATAAAACACGACTGGATCCTGAATCCAACAGCTTAAAGAAAAAGAAGAAATGAGAAAGAGAAAGATTTACTGCCGAGTCCTGTTCACCTACAACTTCTCCTGGCTCAGTCTGGGCTTCTGAAGATCTCACAGCAGGCCTTTCTCAAGTGCCTTTTGAAAGTCACTTCATTTTCTTGTGCCTCAGTTTACACAGATTTTTTGGTTTGTTTTGGATAGCCATCTTCTTAATATCTAGTTCTTCAAGTCAACAATTAAGAAGAAAACAAGATGGTTTCTTGAATTCTGGCCTGGTGTGAAGACACTCTTGCTTGGCTCACCCAAAACCGAGTCTAAGCCTCTTTTCTCTTCTGTGCCTGCACTCCAGAGAATGGGAATAGTGAAGACCCCTTTCCTCAGCCTCCTTTGTATTTAAGGGGTGGCCATGTGGACATTGTTCTACAAAATGATATGGAAGCAGAGTCCGCTAAAGCATTTGGACAGAGCTATTCTCGACAGACTCAACTGGCAAGGCCCTTATTCTTCGTTTCTGCTTCAAACATGAAAGCGAGCTCTGGAGCTGCAGTAATCATGTTACATCCAGAGACAAAAGCCAGGAGAGCTGCAGAGCCATGGGCCCTGACGTCTGCAGCCACAGGACCAATGCCAGTTGTTGTCTACTTCCAAGTTTCTTGTCATGTGAGAAGAGTAAATTCCTACTTATTTGAGACACACATAAATAGTGCATTCCATTACTGCAGACAAAATAATTCCTATTAATATAATTGGTCTAGTTGAGGCAAGACTGTGATATTCTCACACTGACACTTCTCATGCACAATTAAAAAGCTTACATCGATTCTAACATCCTTATGAGATGAGGAATGATATACTTGATATTCAGAATGATACAGAGATCAGAAAATAGACGAAAGCAATTTAAAAACTGTACTATGTGTAAAGTGTGCTAAGAGTAAAGTTAAAATACTACAATTTGCCAATGCCCCAGTGTCTAACTAATACTCTGGAAGCTCTTAAGTACTTGAAAAATTGCATGAATTATACGAGGCAATTAAATTCATCTTAACATTCTAGTGTACATGGTCATCATTCTGGGTTCTTCCACAATGGAACATGACCTGCACAAAGGCAAAAGCTGTCCTGAACATCTCTGAATCCTATAACCTAACATGACTCCTGGCATACAGTAAATGCTCAATAAATGAGAGTTGTTGCCAGCACAACAATTTACTAAATAGTACTTTGAAGTCCTGTAACAGTTGACTAACATACTTTCCAAATTTTCTCATTTAGAACTTATGACTTCTACACTTTTAATATATCTATTTTATAAAGGTCCCCAAGAGGTCCACATGGAAGTCCTTCTGGGATCCTGAAATTCCTGACCTGGGTCCTTTATTTTCTGCTAGTTCTTGTGGGGTCTTTTGAGTGCTACTTTGGAAATATTAAAAGAAGGAAAGGGACAGGACTGGATACTGATTGGGTATAAAAGTGTTATCCATCCATGAAATGTGCACAGAAATGAGCAAGCTCTTACAGTCAGGGATAGGCTCTGTATTTATGCAGTAATTCATTCAATTAAGATTTACTGAGTCCCTACTACGTGCTAGATAACATATGAGAGATCTAACTGCCAAAACTGAACAATAGAAAAATCCCAGCCTCAATGATCTCACACTCTGAAGAGAATTTTCCAAATTATTCAAAAACTCACTGATTTCTCCATTCTTTCCATTTCCACATAACACTGGTATTGGCACTGACTCGCTCACTGTCTGATACTGCCCTTTAACTCTCTTGAAGACATGCGTGGGTTTAAGGAGGTGGGAGTATTATGGACTCTCCTTAGAATAGAATGGGTCTTCTTAGCCTAGGAGACAGTATCTTAGACTTGTGAATTCCCCCAGATGACAGAGCACAGTGTTAATAGGGAAAAGTAGCCCAAACAGATCAGAGCATTCAACTGAATTCATCTGTGGTATAGCAGAGACCATGGCAAAGGCATGCAAACACACTGCAAGCTTCCAAAACAAGAAGCTCGCTCCTGGCACAGAAGCTTACACTAAACTTCAGGAAACAAAAGATATCCACTCATCACAAATAAATTCCCAACAAGTTTTTATTACTTACAATTCGTCACCTTGTTCTTTTCCATAACTTTCTTTTCCATAGACTTCATTTTGCTTTCTGCTTGCTAGAACAATTGACACGACCAAGGCAGGCAAACCTGTTAAAAAAAGACCATGGCATCAAAAACTCTTCTCAAGCATCTGGAACTACTTTGTAAGACTGATAAGGGCAAGGGAAAAAAAAGAAAGAAAACACTCCATATGACAGAATCAAATTTCTTAGAACTGACAACTTGGTTAAAAACCACCATAAAATCCCCTCTTTGTTAGGAAACATCCAAATCTAACCAGCAACAATGAAAACCTACTCTTAAAGGAGAGATATTTAAAGACTCTGTTTGCTTTCTGGTACCCACTAGAGAACCAGAACCTGACTTACGTTGAATCCAGCACCAGCCAAATGTGGCTTCATTAATGATGCCTGTTAGACTGTCAGACTTCATGCAATAAGGGACCTACAGCTTACTGTGTTCTTTCCATACAAAGACAGCCTTTAGAAAAAGTAAAAGAAACACAATGGGGATACGAAGTCTTTATAGTCTTCCTGATGCTCCTGAGAGGATCAATAAAGTATTTGCATGCGTATTTCAGTGGGGAAATGCTCTGCCCCTCTAACTCCCTGAAAGATGCGTTCATTGCCTCCTAAGGTGGTGCCAGATACCTTGGGAACGTCTCATACTTCTATATTGCCGTCTGAAAAAGAGAACTGTGAGAAAGCTAAAATGCCTGGTCTGATACGAAACCCAGATAAAGAAAGGAGCCCAATTATAAGATTCCACACAGGTTAATACAACTATCCACGTCTGGCTGAGGAACCATGTTAAGAAGTTCAAGGCAAGAATCCTGTCAGCATTCTGGTTGTACACACAAAAGTAACATTCTCTCTCTGGTTTCCAAGACAGGGGCATGTGTCTAGGGGATCAGCAGAGCTAGGAGGGTGAGCTGGCTTCATATTCTGAAACATATTGGAAATGCACCCCTGTCTGCCAGCTGCTTCTTCAGTCTTGGGTGGGCCAGCTCTGGGCTCAGGAAATAAGTTTGTGGTGACTCAGGAGCTGGGGCTTTTTCCTTTACTCCTGGATTTAGTAAGGACTGCTGAATAGTTTTAAAAAGTACTGTTCTAGGGGCTGGCCCAGTGGCGCAGCAGTTAAGTGCGCATGTTCTGCTTCGGAGGTGCGGGATTCACTCATTCGGATCCCGGGTGCAGACACGGCACCGCTTGACAAGCCACGCTGTGGTAGGCGTCCCACATATAAAGCAGAGGAAGATGGGCATGGATGTTAGCTCAGGGCCAGTCTTCCTCAGCAAAAAGAGAAGCATTGGCAGCAGATGTTAGCTCAGGGCAAATCTCCCCACAAAAAAAAAAAAAAAAAAACGTTCTGAGGAAGTCCCTTCCTTAGGATGTCTATTATCAAATCCACATCATTTGCAATTTTGAAGTTCCTTTTACTGGTGCTATTCTTTCAAAAGAGAATTTTCCTATGAGAACTGGCAATTTCTATGACAGTCAAAAGGAAAATAAAAAATTTTAGGAGGCTTACCCCAGCCAATGATGCAGAATTTCAGTATGTATCGGCGGATGTAAGTGTTAAATACTTTCACAAGAGCAATGTACATGTGAATTGCTTCCAGCCCCATCCAGGTAAAGGTTGCCAGAAGGAAGAAATGCAGCAGGGCAGCCACTGCCGTGCAAAGACCATCTACGTGAAACGAGGTGATCCAGCCGTCCAAGAGGAAGATGAGATTCAGGAACAGCAGGGCCGTACTTAGGTTCATCAAGATTTTGGAGGGATAATCCCTTCGCAATTTTCTAGAAAAGGAAAAAAGAAATATACACAAGAATACTGTAAATAAATCTTTGAAGCACAGGCAGTAAATTCATACTTTATAATGCTCTGCAACAGGCCAGGCTGCACCATCCTTATGACATGGCTCCCCTAGGAGCAGGGCTGAAGATATTTGTGACTATTTTGCAAATTATAAAGATTCTTTTTAAATGTTAATTTTATGGCAAAATTGTTTCCAAAATTTCTAATTGGTTTCAACGAACTGATTTTTTTCAATCCAGGAAAAATTCTAGAGCTATAAAAATATTTTTGTTACAAAACAATTTTCTGAAATTTTTTGAAGTTTGTTGATTTTTAATGAGGTAAGGATCCTTCTTAAAAAAATTTCCTGTTTCAGGATTAATTTAATAAGATCTGTGAAGCAAATGTTTTCACCTTTTACAACGTAAAAAAAAGCATTTCATACCATTTTTGTTTCCTGAAGCAGTAATCATCTCTAAGAGGGGTTTAATGCATTTTTATCAACAGAAATACAGTAATTATAAATTAAGATTCTATAGCTGGAAAGTTCACGCTGCATCACATATCTCATGAGAAAGCTGAACATTAAAAGTGAACCACCCTACATGATTCACTAAGTGCATGAATGTTTTTAGAAGCTGAGGCAATTTTCCTATTCACATTTTGGAGTGGTGAGCACTGCGTTTGGCAGATAGAAGAATACTTACTCAAAAGCAACATACGTCAGGAGCGTAGTTGCTGAAAAGATAGCAGATATTCCGCACCCAATATAGGTGAGGAAGGTGAGAATTCTGGTGTTTCTTGCATCCATCCGTGAGGCGGTTCCTTGAAGGTCCTACATAAAACACGGAAGCAGCTGTAAGAATCTCTCGTTTCATGAGAACGCTGTTTCATTTTATTAGAAAGTCCACTGTTAGCACTCACAATCTCAGCTCAGTCTTAGAGGCTAAAAACAACAGTGTAAATCAATATTGAAATTCCCATTAATTGTACTCTTGGTGATCACTCCACGAAACAAAAATGCAGTGTTACTGAGAAAGTTGCACGTTTTTTCATCGTTACTTTGTTATCCAAGCTCTTTGCACACCAGTATAACTTGAAGAGCAAAACCACTGGGTCCCCCAACAGAAACTGGAGAGGAGGTCATTGCCTTGAATAATAATAAGCAGGCCATTCCTAACATTTGCAAGGCTGGGGGCACAAGTACAACCAGAGGCCACCATGGCCCAGAGGGCCAAGCCCTCAGGGGGCCCTGGTTCTCTGCACCATAGGGAGGGGCTCCGCCAGCAGACAGCCAGAGGCCAGTGCTGGCACTGTGGCTGTCACTTTGAGCTTGGCGCTGAGGCCCCTAACTGGTCATTTCAAAGCTTGGTGTGTATCGGGTAGGGTCTTTATTTTTTTCATAAATGAGAAGCTATTAAGAGTTTTGGGGTCATAATTTTTGGACTCCTCTAGACCTAAAAGGGTACCACTTGAAATGTTAGTGGTTGTGGGGTGGAAAGAAGTGAACACTTTCTGGCATACTAATATGAAGTATTAATTTCACTGTGCTGAGACAGACTTGCAGTCTGGGCCTGGCAGGAAAACCTTTCTTTTCTTCCTTAAATGGGGAATTTGGGACAGGGATAAATGTTGAGTTAAGATCAACCATCCAATCCTCGTTGGAGGAGAAAGCCCCCTCCATTATGCACATGTTCGAAGGTATATATTCCAAAAGGACTATGTGGCTTAAACTTTTGGGTCTTAAATTGTGGGGAAAAAAAAGACTTGTTTAGAAGTTTGAATTTCCTTTAATTTTCACCAAAATGTCAATAAAATCTGCTACTCACACAAAGGCCTGCAGCAAGTGGTATTGTATGTGCGTACATGTGTGTGAAACGAAGAAATGGAACTCAATTCCAGGTTTGGCTGATGCCGTAAGGAACAGGTGACACCTCTGTGACATCAGGAAACGCACAAAGTGAGTGACTTCAGCAGACACAGGCCTCAGGGTTGAGGGCATGTGCCCCATCGTCCTCTCCCAGGAACCCCTCAAAACACGGGGAGGACGTGGGACCCCCATGGCACTCAGGGTGGAGTTTGAGTCAGAGCCACGTGACTCAGAGACAGGTCACCTCAACCAACATTTTGGCTACTCCAGGTTCTCATTAGGCTAGAGAAAGGGTTTGGAGGAATTTCCAGGTGACTTGTCACGGCCTCTTGAAAAACCCCCGGCTGCCATCTAGCTGAGGTGGTAGAGACCACACAGTGTCACCACCACAGTGGTAGACACTCGCACACCACAATTAAAGCCACAGTGAAGATGCAAATCAAATAAAATAATGACGTTTACTGATACACATTTACACACAATTCTCATGTTGTTTTGTAATTTTCAAGAATCAAGAATACGAAAATATTTATTCCTCTGAACTTGCCAACATGGAAATGTACCAATGTTAAAAATACAAAAATAAGTTTTACCACAAGGAAATGTAGCACAGGCTATTAAATTCTTCATATATTTGTAGATTAGAAGATATAATTATGTGTCTGGGGTACATTCTTTTAACTTCCCATATGGTGAGTGTCTCACAGCACAATGTGGACTCTGGGAATATCTCACACAAGTGAATAAGGAGTTTGTAAATCAAGAAAGGCTCGTAACACAGTCTCGGTGGTCTGGAAAAGCTGACAGGATGTGGGCACACTGCCAGAAAGGACAAATTCTGGAAAGTTTTTCCTCCAGCACTTTATAATCCCACAAAAGCAGCCAAGGTGGAAAATGGACGAGAGCACTAAAAAATGCACGTCTCTGCACACATGTAAAACTAACTGCTTTATCAGACGGCAACAGAAAAGTCATAAGTAATTCAAAGTCATAATAAAATTTCAACAGTACATGAAGAATTGACCAGAGTAATGAGAAGCCAAACTTTAGATGCATATAAATCATCTCTGAAGAGTGAATTGTGTCAGCTATCTATTTATCTAATACTAGATTTATAGCACACACACACGCATGCTCAAAAACACACACAAACACAGCTGAAATATTTAAATGAATTGCCAAAGCTTAGATAACTGCATAAGTAATCATGCAAAATAAGTGTTTTCTGAAAGAATGCCTGCTGTCACTTTTGGAGAAAAGAGAACATGGAAGCAAACTGAGGGTTTTTGTTTTTAATTACTTGGGGAAAACATGCTATAGTTCAACTGTTCACTGTCATGTTCTGGTAGTAAAGAAAAAATATTTATATTTTGAGAAAGTTAAAAGGCTATCTTCTACGATTGTTGCCTTTTTAAATTATTCGTCCTTATCCCTGAGAGCATTTATGTACTGACTGTTAGGAGAATTACAGCTTGCAAGGTTGTCATATGACAACATCCATTTACATAGGCCAACTAGATTCATGCGCCAAATACTGCATCCTGCATTCCATCCGCGTCCTCCCAGGCCCCCAGGGGGCGGCAAAGACCTTGAAGGGAGGAGCTCAACAGAGCCTCAATGTCTGACACGCGAATTCCAGGAGCTTCACTGCCTCAGCGCACATTCCCATCTCCAATAGGAAACAAATGCGGTTTGATCCCTTTATGGAAACTAGAGAAACAGTGACTGTGTTACAACCTGGAGGGTGCCAAAAAAGTGTCTGCAAAAACACCAGTGGGTCAGACATAAATGAAGGTATAAGTCTGTGGATGAATTCAAACAAGTTGTTGGATGTAAGGTGGCTCCAGAAAAGTGGGTGGGATGAAAGAGTTGATGCAATCTAATTTTTGTTTAAAACTGCCGGATGGGGGGCTGGCCTGGTGGCATAGTGGTTAAGTACATGCACTCCACCTTGGCAGCCTGGAGTTCGCAGGTTCAGATCCCGGGCATGGACCTACACTCTGCTCATCAAGCCATGCTGTGGTGGCATCCCACATACAAAATAGAGAAGGATTAGCAAAAATGTTAGCTCAGGGCAAATCCTCCTCACACACACACACAAAAACCCAAAACTGTTGGACAGGCTGGATAACGAGATAAAAATAGGGCCATGGGAAAGAAGACAGGAAGAAAAAATGATACAAAGGCCTAACAGTGAGAGAAACTGCCATCCCGAGTCACCAGCCTATCCTAATGGGCTGTGGTCTCCAGGAGAGGGACAGCAGCCACTCTGGGTCACAGCTGGGTCACCTAGCACAGTAACTGGTACTAAGTCACATTTAAACATATTGAGTAGTAATACATTTTAAGAAAGAAAATTTTTGATCAAACTTTTCACAGTCCCCTTCCGTGTTGGTAAAACCCAACATTTTCTTCCTCTTTATCTTTTCTCTCTCCCTCTTCTCTCTTTGTTTCCCTGACTTTTTGTTTCTCTCATAATTCAAGGGTCTCCTGGTGATCTTGTTTCTGGGACTATTTATCATCACTGTTAATGCTATGGGGGAAAAAAGCAAGGTTTTCTTCTATAATTACTTTTGCATATTTTTAACATATGATCTCTCTGCTCATTAGATTCTTCCTTAAAGAATCAAAATTCAGGGTACAGACGAAAATTATCAGGAAATCATTTCCCTAACACATAATCTAAAGAGGCTGGCTCACAAATAGAAGTATTCCTTCCAAAACATCATTTCAAAAGACGTTGAGAAGTTCCTCCCCTACCATCAGAACTCCGAAGTGTGTGAGGTGGTTACAGAGGCAGACTGTCTCGCTTGCATCTGAATGTCCTTGTGTATCACATCCTGATGTGTTCCAAAATCCAGAAGCTTCTGTGGGAGGAAGTCAACAAACAGTGTGAAAATAACCGCGGGCCAGTTCCTTCTCTGTAGCGGATGATAACTTCTTTAGGGAAATATGCCCCGGGCTCTTCTGCCTTACAGTTTATCAGTAACAGATTCTATTTTGAAAGCTGCCCACACTTAGATTCCTGGAATCACAGAATGCTAGCGCTGGGGGGCAGCTAGAGATGACGGAGGGTGGTTTTAATTGGGTTCCACTGAAGTGCTTCAGGGGTTCTGCAAAATTTGACTCAAGATTAATTTTTAATATACTTCAAAATCAACTTCCATAAAAAGAAAACCCCTTTTCAAATAGGCTACATTCTAATGAAGTCTCTGGAGATCAACACACTTTTTTTTCCTTGGATCAGCCTATGTTTTCGTGAAGACATGGGAACAAAGGAGGTCAGCTTTCTTGGAACATGCATTATGTACACAGCAGCCGTGTACGGTGGCCACTTATTATAAACACATTTAACACATTTTGTCTGACTTTTATGGTATGATAAGGAATATGAGCAACTCATGAATGGGAAGAATATTTTAAGACTTCAAGGTGGTATCATTTTTAACAATGTATCTAGTAAATCAGGATCTTCTCAGAACTGTAACTAAAACCCAAACAATCACAAAAAACTTTCCAGCTGTGATCAGAAGAACCCAAAAAGGGGGGTTTGAGACCCTTCACACTACATTTCTACCAAGAAGCAGCCTGTACTGATAATTGGTTCCCCAATAACCCCACTGGGGAGCCGTGAGGGAAGGTGACCCTTAGGGGGCAGAGGTGGGAGGTCTCACCACTTGTCTTTCCTCTCAAAGATGGCCACACCTCACACCTACTGACTGACCCCTTAAGTTTGCATTTCTCTCTTGATTATCAACTGTCACTTTGGAGGCAGAACTTCCTTTCAAGTAATATATATCCATTCTAACCATTCCTTTATTTACAGTTCTTTAGAGTTCTTTAGTCTACTTTCACCCACCATCTGAGGTCTGGAAGCCAGATTTTAAACTGTATGCCTTGTGCATATCAGATAATCTCCTCAGAGGTGTCCCAGAAGAATGAAATCAAGCATATATCGACACTCATCTGAAAGTGGCAATAAAAATGCATATTTTATTTTACAAATAACTGAAATTGAAGAGTTTGTTTGATTAAAAAAAAAAGTCAAGTCTGCCTATTTCTTCTTGAAATGAATAAAAACTCACAGAAATTAAAATTCACTTCCCAAGCTACCTAAACTAAATTTTGCAGCTCAGTTGCCATCACACTTATAACGTGACTCACCCTCGTTTGGGGTGGAATTTAAGGAAACGGGGGTGTCTAACAATGTTTAGAATTCAGTTGTTATTCAGACAGCCAATGTTTTAAAACTTACCACCATTGTCCAGATCCCAGAAGGCACAGACGGGATGATGCACAGCCTATATTAACAGAAGAATAAACATGTGAAATTGTGTTTAAAATAAATGAAAAATCCCACAATTTGAATATGGGAAAAGAATTAAAATGCTAAAGTTTTCACAAAGATCAGCATTAGTCATGCCAACACAACCCAAGAATGGCAGGCTGTTTGGGAGGACCGCTCACAAAGACTTCAAGCGGAAATCCATGACAGCCTCAGGAGGAGCCAGGCGCCCTCTACTGTTGGCTACCACATATATCTCATCATCAAACCCAAGTCTTAGCTTTCAGCAAAGCTCTTTACACTGTAGTTTCACTTCCTCTTCAAAATTCTCTTTTATGTCCAGCAATATGCCCAAAAGAACTGAAAGTAGGAATTCAGACACATTGCACACCCATGTTCACAGCAGTGTTATTCACAGCACCCAGAGTGTGGAAGCAGCCAGTGTCCATCAATGGATGAATGGATACACAAAATGCGGTGTGTGTCTACGCACATACACACACACACACACACACACAGCGGAATATTATCCAGAGTTAAAAGAAAAGGAGATTGTGACACGTATTATAATACGGATGAACCCTGCAAATATTAAGTGAAATAAGCCAGTCATAAAAGACAAATACTGTACGATTCCACTTAGACTACGTGCCGAGAGTAGTCAGATTCATAGAGACAAAGAGGAGAGGGGTGGCTGCCCGGATCTGGGCGAGGGGGACGGGGCGGTGTTGTGTAATAGGGGCACAGCTTCAGGAGTGACAGTTCTGGACATGGACGGTGGTGATGGTTGTGGAACAAAGTGAATGTACTTAACGCCACAGAACTGTACACTTAAACATTAAAACAGTAAATTTTGTTATGTATATTTTACCACAATAAAAAGAATTCTTTATGGATGAAGGAGCTGAATCAGAGGAGGCCACAGGTAGAAAGAGGCGGCTTTGGAGGGCTCCATGACTGTGCAGGGCTAGTCCTTAGCCAACTGCCTCCCAGCCCGCTCAGCGCCGCCTCCTCCCTGCCTGCTTCATAAGTGGCAGAATCGGGACTGGACCCTCCCTCCATAAAAGAGGGAGCAGCCTGGGCCTTCTGGACAGTAAGAACCCTCATATAATTTTATCAAATAAACTGATGTCAGCAAGGGTAACAAAGCAATAAAAAAAGGCAACCTTTGCCAAGATTTTAGACACCTGCTAACCTCTGAAAAACGTCTCCTCTCCTGTTCCCCCTCGGCTTTCTCAGTTGCAGTAATCTTGGACTTCAAAAAACAACCAAAATCTTTAATGGCAGGATTGTGCAACTGTATGCATCTAATTTATCCGAAGTAATATCTGTTATGTCTTAAAGACAGTGGTCCTTTTCTTCACTCCCACTCTCCCTCCGATTACTGAGTCCCAGACAAGACGGCCAGGTTGTCCCGTTGACCTAGAGCACGACTTGGACCGGCTGCTCCCTTTTTGGAAAACTGCCTCCCTCCAAAAAATTGCCAGCTACGTCTTCTGATGGAGAGCACACGGCCCAGGAGTCTCTGAAACAGGCTGCCTCTGTTCCAGTGCTATTCGCAGCATTTTCTTACCTGGCTTCTCGCATGCTTGATTTTAATTCGAACAGGATCCTTCAGACCCTGGATAGTAATGTTTCCAATACTGCATGCCATTACATAACTCACTAAGGTGCCTTTCTTGGTTTCCACATCCTTCGAAAGAAAAAAAGGTATCATTCGTCAGAAGTATACACTTTAATTTTCTTTCGCTGCTCCAAAATAAGCAAACTGTCAGGACTCTTTACACTTAAGATCTTCAATTATAAAACATCCTGTTTATAACATCAAATTGCTGGCTTTCCTGGAAGAGCTCTGTTATTTCCCTTATTATAATAAATACATTGAGGGGGCATAATCAGTCAGTGTTGTAAGGCAATGTTCAGAAAACCTCATTCTTGATTGTCGTGACTGATGCCAGCCAGTTCACATCTGAAACAATGCTACCTCATAAATAATGTAAACTCATAAAAGCTGTGAAATGATTAGATCATTTCCCTACTCTAGAAAATAGATGAAGTTGTTTGCCTTTAGAGAATTATGAAGGAAATATGGTGTGAAAAATGAAAAAAAAAAAAATTCACCTTTCACATCCCTGCCAACAGCTTGATGTGTTTCCCAACTTACGCCTAAACGTAATTCTACGGGATTAAACTCCATCCAGAACGTCTACCTTTTCTGACTGTGCACCTGCCACTGTCTGGAGCCTCCACTGCGGAGACAACGGTGGTCGGGAAATCCAATCGGTGAATCTGCGAAATGACCGGAACCAGCAGACTGCCTCTCCAGTGAGGTCCTCTCTTCCTCTCCTTGTGTTTTTCTTGTCCAACCTCCTGAATGTCCCTATCTCAGCTTACGAGTCAGTTGCTTTGGAATAATTACAGAATTTCTTAAATGCCAAATAAATCTCAGCAACCAGAATGCAGCTTTTTATCACTCTCGCGTGGTCACTCTCAATAAGGTCGGCTATTGCTTGGGGATACGCAGCCTTTTCTTAAAAAATACTCATATCTTGTTCACGCTGTTCTGGGAGGACCATAGACCCTTAAAAGGTTTTCTCTCTGCTATAAATTTACTTTAAAAAACAAATATATGTTTCCTAAGAGGAACATTGACTGGGAGATGCCAAAGGCAAAGGAAACGATGACATGCAGAAGATTCAAAATGAAATGACGACACATTTCTAGAACTCTGGGAGTTGTCTCAGACCGCCCCCCACCCCCCCCGGGGCTGAACCCACCCCTGACGTTTCTGTATTGTTTTTAAAGGGGACATTGCTGTAAGCCTCAAATAATTTTAACAACTGCAGTTTCTATGTTCACAGCTTTTACATCCTTCAGAGTAATTACATGTAATTATCCTCCTAATTGACTCAAAATTTTTAGATAGCTTGTTCCCAAAACATTTGCTAATAAAATTTTAAAATTTTGGAGTTACTGTAAATGACTCCACGGTGTCCCCTTTGCTTACCCGGAGCCTCCCCTGTTGTTCCTCCACACAGGACGGACAGGGCGGATCGATCAGAAACAGTTCTACTGGCCGTGACACCTGCCACTTGGTCTCACAGAGGTCACATTGTTTGATATACAATGGTATCAATTCAACAGGTAACTTTTATTTTTAAAAAAAGGGCTCAGTGAAGCTGCGCTAGATGGGGTTGTACTTTCAAAGGCAACCAGAGGTCACCAGTGTTTGCGAGCTGTGGACTTTCTAGTATCTAGAAATGATGCCAATAAAAATGATAATATGTGCTGAGCACAATGCCGCCCTACTCTGGGATATGCGAAGGCCAAAGGCCATTTGAAACACCAAGGGGAAAACTGATTAAAGCCAAGAATGCTGCTCATTATGTAAACAGTGCTTCCTGCTGGGGAAAAAAAAGCTTTTCTTTGGCACACAATTCCTTTAACTCTGATGGTCTAAATTGCTGGAGAGCATAAAATATTTAACAAAAGGAATAATAAATAATAACGTCTTGACAAATTCCATTTCTAAGTGCATCACGCAAGTCTTAACCTAATATTTGATTCATTTTAAAAACTTAAGCCCTGTCAGTAAGCATATCGTTATCTGCAATAATATACATAAATAATTATGCTAAAATTTTGCATTTTCTGAAAATACAGTAGGTTAATTTCTCTGTATCTCTTGATCTATTTTCAAGGAATCTGAAATTTTATTTTTCCCTTTGAGCAAAGAAACTCAATTTTCCATGGAAAAATTATAATTTCATGAACACTTACCTGAAAAAGTCCAGTTTTATTGAAGAAAGTAAACTGTACTCTTTTAACTAACACAGAATCTTCTTGACTTAAATTCTCAAGTAAGTTTGGAGGCAACATTACAGAAGCCAATGGATCCATCTGTTCACTCGCAAAATCCACCTGTCACACACGGAGACATATTGGTCAAGGAATCACAATTCAATCGCGATGACAACTTTATTCCACGTGCTGACGATGGCAGAGGAACCACCACGAGCATCGACTGGGCTGGGACCCAGCTTCCCTTTGCCTCTGAGGCAGGCACTGCCCTCCTGGGTGAATCCCCAACAGACAAAAGCATGGCCCCCATCATGGCTCAGGGTGAATTTTCCCCCATCGTCTGAGTTTAGTTTTACATGTGTGGCAAAAGACAAAAAGCACTGAGTTTAACCAAGGCAAGCGGAAATCTACAAATGAGTTAACACGTCCAAGTATAAGAATTAGATTTACCCTCAACAGATTTTGAGCCTTTCTCAGAATACAGTGAAAAATAACTACAACAACAACAATAAAAGAAGACTAAAGGGCTGGCGCTGTGGCCTAGTGGTTAAGTTTAGCATGCTCCACTTTGGCAGCCTGGGATCGGGTCCCTGGCACAGACCTGGCACTGCTTCTTGGTGGACATGCTGTGGCGGCAACCCACATACAAAACAGAGGAAGACTGGCACAGATGTTAGCTCAGGGTGAATTTTCTTCAGCACAAAAAAAAAAAATGACTGGCGTCAATTTGCCTAACTGCTGAGAATGCGCTTCTCCACACAGGGGAAACAGCTGAAGTTCTATGCACACTCCGGGATGTCATCATTCTGACCCCAAACATCAGGCCAAACAGTGTTTTCCTGCAAATGGACTTGGAATGAGACCGAGGCTGACCGAGTTTTCACCCTTAAAATGTGAAGCGGAATGATCCAAAGGGGCCCCTGGTCTAAAGCAGGAAAAAAGTTCTTCCTTATAGCCAGATTTTTTTATATTTCATCTTGGTTTGTGCCCTAGTTAAGAAGTATTACATGCTGCATGTGTGTTCTCCGTATCAAGAACAATGCTGAATCCTTTCACCTACCTGCATGGCTAACACTGTCTAACACACAGCAGGAACCTGAAAACTACTTGCTGAAGTGTCACTTGAACAGGCCAGAGAGGCTCTCCATCAATCCGGCCCCAGCTTTCTTGTCCAGCCTCCCCATCCCTGCCATTCCCAGTCTTCCACATCATTGGTTCTCAAAGTATGATCCTCAGACCAGCAATATCTGCAATACCTGGGAACTTGTTAAAAGTACAAATTCTGAAGATCTACCCAGGACCTACTAAATCAGAATCTCTGGGGATGGGACCCAGCAATCTGCTTGACGAGTCCTCAAGGTGATTAGAATGCACAGGTTGAGAATCTGGCAAAGAGCATCCACCATGTTTCTTCCCACTTTGGGCCCCTAATAAAGCTCTTTTTTCTGACTGAGCTGATCCCCACCCCCACTCTCAACAGGGAGGCCCCGACTCACGCCTGGGCACTCAGCTCCACCATCACCTCTTGTGGAAGGTAGGCTGAGCCAGCCATCACCCAGGTTCTGAGAGCACACCTCTTGTGCATGCCCATAAGCCTTATGCCATTGCTACTGCTAACCTTAGCCAATGGCCGACCTGCCTGCCACCCGTCAGACCAAGACCTCCTTGAAGGAGCAACTAGCAGGTGATCAGAAAGTTTTTATTTGTCTAGTTAATTACAATGAAAGGAACCACTGGCTTGTTACCTGGAAATAGGATTCATTATTGCTTGGAAGACCAATGCTAAAATTCAAAATTTCATTGGTCCCTGGGGACAGGGATGACACTCCAAGAGCCAAATTCCGCGTTGTGATATTCACATGTGATGTGCTGCTTAGGTCTATCTTGAAGGCCAATTCATCAATTGTTTTTAAAGCTCTAAATAAATGACAAATACCACTGTTAAGTAACACGTTTTAGGCACTGCAGATACATGATTTGCTGCAGGGTGAAATACAAACCAAATAAAATTGTCTTTAAATTTTCTGATCTTAACAAGAATACCCACAAAATTACCCCAAACCACAATATCAGTTAAAACACAAAATCATAGCAATGAATATACTCTCAAGAGAAATATATATTTTCCTTAAAAAGAAAATCAATAAACATCCTAAACAAATATTGTTTTCACTTATCTTAGCCTTCTTTTCCTCACATGAAAAATACCCCTCCTACTTCATAAATGAGTGAAAATCAAAGGAAATAATGTAACAAAAGTATTTTTTGAACTGTAAGACACTGTAAAAACAAGTTTACAATTATGTAGATAAGGTAAGTTAGAGAATACATATTAACAAAAATAAAAGTTCCATTGAAGAAATTTGGTTGAAAGAAAGGAAATACAAAGAGAGAATTAAATATCTGAATATTCACACATTAAATGAAATAATTGGGTACCAAGTGAATTGTGTATAAATAGGTACATCTCACCTGCCCCAAGAATTTTATTCCAGAAGTCACAGAGCTGTGGCAGTTCTGTGCTACGGTCCACAGGATAGTGACTTATAGAGACCAAGTCATGCCTAAAAGATGTGAGTTAAATGTTTCCTAAGTGTCTCCTTTGCAAGCAAAAAGAAGTGTCATAAACTAATATATATAATAGTTTATCTTTTGAATTAACCCCAGTTAACATTTTTAGATGAAAAAATGAAATATGGATTATGTTTTTCTGGGACTATTTATAGATCTAATCAGATGGAAAATGTTAATCAATTTGTTTATTTTATTTCTCAAAAAAAAATAGAGGGGCTCGCTCCGTGGCCGAGTGGTTAAGTTCGCGCACTCCGCTGCGGCGGCCCAGGGTTTGGATCCTGGGCGCGGACATGGCACCGCTTGTCAGGCCATGTTGAAGTGGCGTCCCACATCCCACAACTAGAAGGACCTGCAACTAAGATATACAACTATGTACAGGGGGGGGTTGAGGAGATAAAGCAGAAAAAAAAAATACAGAACTTCGAAGTTTGTTTTGTGAACGATCTTGGGAAATATCAATGTATCTTCTAGAGGTTTAAATTATGAAAGCTGGGCACCAAGCATTCAGATATGTGAGAAATTACATAACAACACATGAATCCAGTAAATTTTACTCTCTAGAAGAAAACAAATACTTACTCAGAAGAAGACTCGAGCAAGTCACTGTCTGGACTGGTTAAGATATTAGAAAATATATTCATTAAAGTCGAGCCAAGCGTTATATCAATGTTTTCTTCTTTATTTACAATCCTCCTGACCTGTTCCACAATGCTGGTGATATTGGCTGAGTTTAAGGTCTGCCCATCACCAGTTAAATTTAAAATCTGATTGGCAACTTCATTTGCCTCCTCTAAAAAAAAAAGGCAGAAGAAACAACATACAAAGTTTTACCTATGTATTTTGGGCATTTCTAGGAATCTAAAACATAGTGTGATATTTCACTTCAAGCTTGAAGCAACAAACTGGGTTTCCTGTGTGTACCCCCTTATCACAGTCTTCCCAGGGCAATAATATTTCTTTACTCACAGAGACTAACCTCTCTTTAGTAAGATATAAATTGCGCAACTTAGGTAAATAACTTGGAGGGGCGAATATTCACATATAGTTCTAAGAGAAATGCCCCCAGAATCGATAAGTGTATATTTGCTGTTCAAAAATAATATGAAACTATAAAACATTTATACAGATATCAACTTATATATTATTTTTGTCTTCTCTGAAATCTTCTTAGTCTTTTTAATCTTTTTCAGAATGAACAGAACAGAAAAACAGAATGAGGAAAAAGAGCATTTTCTCCCTTACATGAAACAACTATTTGCCAGCTTTTAATAATACAATAGTATCTTATAGCAGAAGAACAGGTCTGCAGAGATGAAAATCATGCAGCATGAGGTCATTGCATTTGTCTTTGAGAACTGAAGAAAAAACCGCTCACTTACTTGAACAATTGGAGAGGTCAGGGGTCCCCCAGTAGGCTGAAGAGGTGCTGTCAGGGGCAGGATGACTGTGAAACAAAGATATTTCAAATATTTGGCATAAATGACATTACAACTTACAAAACTAATTAAAAATAACTTTTAGAATTTGCTTCGATATCTAGGTAAGCTTCATTTGACAATAAAACTGTAAGACATGGAAATAAAACTCATGTTAAGAATTTCTTATTGGAAAAAAATCAGGTGCATGCATCACGGAAACAAAACACTAGCAAGAGCCTGTATCCTAACAAGGGTACATCAGGTCACACGAGTCAAGTACTGCTTTAAGAACTTTCTAGATAAAATCTGATTTTGACTTCATATAACTCTATAAAGCAGATTATAATCCACATTTTATAGATAAGGAAACAGACTCCGATAAGTCAAGGAATTTCCCCAGGTCTCACAGCCAGGGAGAAGTAGAAGCCACATTTCAACCCAAGTCAGCAAGTCTCTAACATGCCCTGCTTTCCGCCCTGCGACCTGCC
The DNA here is from genome assembly GCF_021613505.1 of Equus quagga. Lineage (NCBI taxonomy): Eukaryota > Metazoa > Chordata > Mammalia > Perissodactyla > Equidae > Equus > Equus quagga. The sequence continues at coordinate 23,152,686 of NC_060274.1, forward strand.
AAACACAGCAGGAAGCTCAAAATGTTTCTACTTGGGCAGTTTTTGTTTCTGAATTCCCCCACCAGAAAACTCGAACTGGGGGCAGGGTGGAGGGTGAAGGACTGGATTGGACTTGCTACTGGGTGAATCCTCTGTCATCTCCCTGTCTCTGAGGTTTCTGTGAAGCATTCAGGGAAACTCTATACCCGGAGAGGCTCCACTAGCTGCTGCCTTAACCTGGATCCCGTCTTTATTCTCTTTCCACCTCTGCCCCCTCCAACAGCAACAACCAGTCCAAACTGTTCAGAAGTCTTGGAATTTCAGATGCCTGTTCCAAGGCTGTGAGCTGGCTCAGTTTATCCAATTACAAGGTACTTTGCTTGAGAGCCCCGCTCTGGTTTCCAAATTTCTCTCTTTCTTTGGAGAAGGCTAAATGAGCATGTTGCTTGAAGTGAAAAGGTTTTTCTTGGGAATCCCCCTGCCTCCTCTCTACCCTCCCTGGAGTGTATGATTTAGACATACACCAAGATTCCCACCCTTCTTCCCAATCCACACGCAATGCACTGGAACTACTGCGAGGCATGCGTAACCCTGGGAAGGCAGACACCGTGGAGATTTCCTGGCAAGAGTCAATCAAAGTGTTACCATGTCCGTGAGGCATAAAACCCCTGCTTCTCTAGACAGGGATGCTTGTATTCCGAAGGGGAGATGGTCGGCCACTGATAGCCTTTGGGGTTCTCCTCACCAACACATATACCTATGTGAAAACAAGAACCAACATGAGAAATAGTCATCTAATTTTTCAAATGAGACGTGCAAGATGAAAGCAAAATGACAATGTTGGTAATTTGGTATTTAATTCATGTACTACCAAAATACTGGCTTTTTATGTTCGGAATTTGTAAAAATTTAGAAATTAGGAAAAATAAACATCCAATACATTTCAGGCACAAAAATTATTACATCTTACAAAACCATCAAATAAAAACACACACTTATGCGATTATAAACATGAAACACACTATCATTCTAATATAAATCGTTAGCAGATAAAATTAGTAAAAGAAAGGTTTATTCAAAATTTAAACACTAACATAAAATGAAAACAGTCCTGAAAAACTCAAAATAGAATTTGATCTTTTTTCAAAGAGGAAAGTCTATAAAATGATGCACCAATAGTGTCGTCATTGAGTTGTGAGCACATTTTATGGAAAATTTTCCAGCTGCTGTGGTTTGCTGGGAGAACGGCAGGAAGACACCTGTGGGCCAGCACCACTGCCTCACACACACACCTTCATCCACAAATCATCCCACCTGGTGTGTCCACACTCTCGGGGCAGGCATCTTGACACAAAGGACTCAGATTTCACATTTGCAAAAATAACAAAATACAAGCAATATATCATCAATAACAACAAAATCTTGTATTTCAGTACTGAAAAACAGCAAGGTTTACCAGACTACTGGGAACCAGCATTGTAGTCCCCAATTGAGCATTTAAATAACTCTCCCATCAATATTCTGAGCCTTAAAATTGTCAGGGTTTGGTCTTTTTTTTTTTTCAATTCGTAGAAACTTTTCTTCACACGTCCACTTGCAGAAAAACAATAAAGCTCAGAATTTAAATTAAGTGGTATAAATTTCATGTCGAAGGACGCAGAGAGCGCTGTTCTGGGATTCCTCAGCCTCTGAGCACAGAGGTGGCTGGTCCTCACAGGGCTCCCCAGGTATAAACTAGCACTCCTCAGGGTGCTTCTTTATGGAGACTCCTAAGTCTGAAAGGGTAGCATCTGCACTCTCCCATCCCAAGGAGCCCTGTTTGTTAATAAGTGAGCGTTTCCCACAGAGACTCAGAAACTGCTGAGGATGGTGATGATGGTGATTTGCATCCGTCCACCTCTCTGAGTTCTCCATAACTGTGTATGGTGACACATCAGAGATGGGTGGCTCCTCACGGCAGCGAAGACGCCTGCTTCCTGATCACACTGTGACTCTGGCCTCAGCTGAAATCACCCACTTTCCCCACTTCACCCTCCTGCGTGCGTCTAAGGAAAAGTGTCAAAGTTCTCTTCTCTTTTGATCTCTACTAATGTACCTAATCACAATATAACTGTAATCATATAACAACCTTAGAACAATAACTTTCCTTTTTGTTGTCCATATTTTTGATCATCTACTTTTCTAAAATATTCCCGTGAAGCCTCATCCATTTATTTACTCGAGTACGTAAGTGCCGGGGAACGTGCTGGGTGCTGGAGGAAGTGGGACGTGAGGATGGGAAAGAGAAATAAGATGTGTTCTCAAGCCAGAGGAAATCCTGTTTAAAGAAAATATATATAAGAACGCAAATACGTCCAGTCAGAGACAACGTTCTTCCAACGTGTATGGTGCTCCAGGCATCTGGAGAGCAAGGAGTGGAGGCTCACAGGTGGTGATAACTATTTATACATGATGCTATCAGGAAAGGCTTCCTAGAGGAGGTGACTGTGGGCTGTGTTTAAAACCACGCAGGTGACAAGCAGGTGGATGGTGAGAGGAGAGCAGAGCGGTGTGGGCAGGCACAGCAAGGAGGCAGAGGGGAACCCATGTGTCTGAGGAAGGGATAGCAAGACCACATCGGTGGTGGAAGCTGAGGACGTCAATGCTGTCTGGGCAAGAACTGAATCTAGGTCGCGAATGGCTCCCAGATTTCTGGCCTGTGCCTGTGAAGACAGTGGTATGATTAACAGAGACAGTGAACATAAGAGAAAGGAATGTCTTACAATAACAAATTGCCTTTTATACTCTTTTATACACTTTTACCCCATTAGAGTTCCCATAAGCACATATAAATTCTCTGTTTCTAAAGTTGAAGTCAATTCTGGTCAAGGTTATCCTGGCATTTTGCCCATATTCTTGATATTTTCATGATATGTCCCTAAAATAGAGTATAAACTCTCATCTGCCTTTTTCATTCCTTTAGATTCACAGGTCTTGAGCCAACATCCTTCATGGTAATCATGTCACCCATTTGTTGCAATGTCACCAATATGATGAACTTCACGCTCAGGAAAAATAAGCAAACAACATACATAGGAAGAATATTTTCGTTGTTGTTTCCATTAAACCTGAATATGTAGCTGTGTAAAATACACATTATAAAAAAATTCAGGGTGCTCACCCAGCTGCCTCACATTCACCGTGTACAGCCTCAACCCCTCGTCCAGGGACTCGTTGTTTTTTAAGAGCTTCTGCTGAATGACTCCTCCTTCTAAACTGGGGTTGTTGGTTGCATTGTAAATTAGAAGTGCCCAAATCACGAACCTAGGAAAACATTTTAAATAGAATTGTGGTTGGGGTTGTTGACTGGTTGGCTTTTTTTTGGTGGAAAAACAGAACATTTGGATATGGTAGTAAGAGGGATGAAGATAAAGTGTTGAGACTGAAGAAACAGGCCAAGGCACTCACAGACGTCTGCTGCTGCATAAATTATGATGCCAAAAATACTTCAGTATGAGTAGATTTTATAGGATATTGCAAGAATACTTCTATCATATCACCTCATTTCTTTCAGAAATGTTTTAACTAATATTTTATAGCATACATGCAAGAAAGGGCCATACTTGTGGTTAATTATATATTGTTTCTTTATAGCCAACATAAAGTTTCTTAGAAAAATTAAATTTCAACTAAACTGATCATCTGACCTCTGAAATTGAGTGTTACTGTTAACAAATATCTTACAATTTCTCCAGAATTGTGACAAATGGTTTTCCATCACCATGAAGCATTTGCGAGTACTTTGTATGATGAAAAGTTACAAAATAAGTACTCAAAATATACTCGGTGATTGGCCAGCATATTGTCGAAGCAGTTTACAGACTATCTGACCTTGAACGTTTTCACAAAGAAAACATCTCTATGAGAAGCACGGAAGTTTCCTACAGGCACCACCGAAACTCTCGGCTCTACACTTTGAAGTGACATAATTTTCAGTTCCACTGTAATCACAGCTAGAGTCAACAGCACAAATCAAAGCCATCACTTCAACATTGAAGTAAAATTAAATGACATCGTTTTGTCAGGTAGAGGGGAAAATTTTTCCTTCGTATGTGAAAGCTCTGGGTTTGCAACAAAACTTTCATCTTCTTCATATTCTGAGGAGAAACGAACAATATGACATAAGATAAAGCATTATATTATCAATATCAGTTTCTGTCCACATGACAAAGTCAAAGCAGTAGCATTGTTTCTGAAATCACTACAAAGTACTCAGTAGAGAGGCAAGGCGTATTTTATTTATGAAACCCTGTGGATATCAATAAAAATGAAATAGTCAGATGATTAATATATTTGTGGTGGTAAAAAAAAAAAAGAAAAGAAGTGAAATATTTGCTACTCAAGGTTAGGTGAAATTAAAGAACAGCTCTACTTTTTCCCTAATACCTGTGCTAATCTCAAGGATAGAGGGCTCTGATGTTGTCATAATTCATTCTGAAAAGCTACTTATCTCTAAATGACCTACTGATTCACACATGTTCATACATAAGCCATATTTCAGGATGAGACAAACACAGATGTGAGTATAATGGTGACCTGTGGTATCTTAATACTTTTTAACACAGCCTATGAAAAAGTATCCTGATTAAATTATTGTTGAAAGATAAGCTTTGCTCCTCCAGTTCCTGAGAACTTACAGGTGGGAAAGTGACCTTTCACTTCTCCTGAACACTGAGAACATAATTAGCACAATGTATTGTGGATGACATTGAATACCCAAATTCAGCAATTCAAGAATGACCACACACTTTCACAGGGCTTATCCGTATTGTTTTCCTCTCCCATCCTGAAAACTGAAACTGTCTTACGCTTCTACAAAGTCAAGGTCTCTCTGTTGTTGCCGTCAATCATTCTTTATTTGAATAAACCAGTCTCTGTGGCTTTGGTTTCCTGTCTGTCTAGGTGATAGAGTATGATAGCATTATCTGAAGCTGTGGTCCATGTTATGATCAAATTGAAAGGAAAAGTTTGGAACAAAGTATTTTACACACTCTTAGAAAAGTAGTAGATTGTGGTTTTGAGAAAAACTGTGAGACTTACTAAAGGTTCGTTATTGAGCAATGAAAGCAGTAGAGAGCAGCAAAAAGTGAGGGGGAAAGACTATGAGAATAAATTTTAAAACAATGCCCAGAGTTCATACCAAAGAAAAACTAAATGTGTGGTTTTCCCATACACACTGTCTTAGTTCACTCTCTGCAGAATTTTCTGTGAAGTCACCCATTGGTTTGACCGAGAGGAAACTGAGATGGCATTGAATTTAAACATCCTTCAAGCAGGAGTTTCTGAGGTCCTGACATACACTAATGACAGCTGATTTTAGTACTGTCAGGTAGTAAAAGAATTCAGCACATAAACTGAAAAGGACGACGCTGACCTTCTGAACAGGGTCTGCCATGGGTGATATCCCAAACTAGAAATGACCCAATTGCTAACCAGTGTCCAGCAAAGGCACCCAGGCTGCTGTGGACCCTTTACTCAAAGCTTAATGTAATCCAGCAGGAAGGGCTGGAGAAGAAATCATTTGGCTGAATAGAGGAGAAAAGTCCTGTCACCATCAAGAAAACAGTATTAAAATACTTCAGATCACAAAGGAAAAGGAACAAGGTCAGAAAATAAAAACAACTTTCCCTGATCAGATAGCGCAATCCAGTATGTTGAATATACACAGAAATGATAAGTTTCAAATATAACTTTAAAAACATTTATTTTGCTAATGTTGAACAGCAAAAGGAAAAAGTAAGAAGAAAACTCTCTGGTCAACTCTTACATGAAATTTTATTTCTATCTTCTAGTACAAATATATCACCTGAAAAGAAGTACAGTCCATCATTATGGTTGTAAATTCACATCGATTCAGTCAATTGAAAATGAGCAAGACTTATACGAACTTTTGCTTTTCCACTAATCTTATTTTTCATTCTAAGGAAATGCAATACACTACTGGAACACAAGTAAATTTATTTCATTTAGGAGTTTAGGTTGTTTTTCATTATACAGCACTCTGAACAGCTGGCCTTTATATGCCAACTCATTATATATGGTGCACATATCCATTAAAGTATCTGCCTGCTTAAGTCATGATCTTGATATAAATTTTAAAATGGAGACTTCAGAAAATTAGCTGATGGCTTTGAATGCTGAAAATATTTTGGCACCTATTACCCATATTATTAAATACCATAGTACATAAGTACCTTACTTAAAACAAAGCTACAGCTTTTTAACTTTTTCTTTGAAGGTCTTTTTGATATTTCAAATAATAGGTAATGGATTTTCATAAACTTGAAATACTAAAAACAATAACTCATCCGTTTTAAATGTTCTACTTCTGAATTATTTTTCATCAGATGTACATTTCTACCCGTCTGCTACATTACAGTTTTAACCACAAGGAAAAAAATAGTGTGCACTAGTGCTAAAGAAATAATTTCAATGTGCTACCTGACTAAAACGTTTCTCTCCTATCTCATTATTTCATTTCTCTACCAGATAGTCAAAACAGAGAGCCTGAGAAAGGGTGCTCCCCTGTCTGTAAGACTTTGTCAGCGTTACCTTTGATCAATCACAAGGCTTCTCTTGACTTTAATCTTGTCCTCTCCCGTGCTCAGGTGAAAACTATAAATACAAATACATAGATTCATTATCAACCGCATCTGTTGCATCATCAACAACAAAATTTGAGGAGGTGACAGAAAGAGGCAGAATGGACATTTTAAGCCAGCACTTCCAAATGAGTGTTCTGAGGATCTAGTTCCTTCCTGCGCCTGCGACCAAATGCTCAACAGTCAAACAAGCCCCGCAGCTGGGCGCCTCGCTCTGCGTTCCAGGTTCACTACGCATGTCAACGCACTAAAGAGTCTGAGAGGCTCTGAGGTATAGACATTTACTACAGTTTCTTTAACAACGTACTTCCTGACTCGTCGGACCACTTGATCCCCCTTTCTGTGTTAAGTTATTACATCTCTTGGATTCAAAGGATATATGTTTAGCGTTCATGAAATACACTTTAGAAAATTTAAGTATAAAACTGTGAAAACAAGGTGCAGAGGAGGATATATAGAAGATATTATTTGCTAGGGATTTAGTGGAGTATTTAAATAGAAGAATAGTGAGTGATAATTTTGAAAAGCTAGGTTGCCAGCAGACTGTAGATGGCTCGTCTTGTAGAAAAATGGTCTCCAAACTGGGGAGCATGCAGCCCACGGGGTGCCCTAGATGATTCACTGGGGGGTGTGAAGAAACTAAGAGAACTTTTATTTATTTTTAATTATCCTCTTGAAATTTGTGATACATCATAACTTATACTGGTTAAGTAACACACACACACACACACATATATATCCAATTTATTCAAAATAACAAACATATTTTGGAAGTACATGCTAAATTTTAAAAAATTGACTGGTATCCACAATCAAAAATTTTTTAAACCACTGCTGCTGCATTGAAGCTTTTTGTGCAAAGAAATGACATAATATAGAGTTGTTTCAGAAAGATTAAAAATATGGTGCACATGTGTATGTGTGTACTTGTGTGTATGTATATGTAGGTATAACCAGAGAGAGAGAGAGTAGTATTAAATTAGACACTACTTTTTACTTCTCAAATAATTCATTCTGTGACTTACCTGATATTAACCACATAAACAGTGTAGTTCCAATTTTGGAAGGTTGAATTGAGCTGAAAAAACAATGGAAAAGGGTGAGTCTTGTTAATATATTTTTTTAAAAATCTGAATCAAGTTTCTTCCCTCCCAAAAGATAAGTTGTTATTGGAATAAGACCCTGGGAAAACCCTGGAGAGCCAGAGGAGCAAAGGAAAGGTAAAGATAACAGCTACTGGGTCACTGCATGCCAAGAACTCCACAAATGTTATTTCTTTCAATCTCACAAAAACTAATGAGGTAGGTATTATCTGCCCCCGCCGTCTTATATGTGAAGAAACTGAGCTTCACACAGATGAAACAACTTGCCCAAGGTCACCCAACCAAGAAGTAATAGATGCCAGAATGGAACCCATGTCTGCCTGTCTGGAAATACTATACTTTCCTCTCTAGCTCCTAGTATAACGGGCCTCCCAGTTAGCCATAACACTGAAAACTTAGCTGTAAGAGGGTACACAGGGAAGATTAGCACCCTGAACGCCTTCCATATTCTTCATTCAACACACAAAGAGGTGCAAGAACATGTTTTTCTAGTAATTATCGTCTCATAAGAATATTAGTAGTAGGAAAAATTGTAAATTAACAATATAAACCTTTTAAAAAAACCCAAAAAATAAGTTCAACACTATTGGAAACTATGTTAATTATTATGTGGTTATTTAACATTTGTTATGGGTCTTGGCATCACACTATTTTTTTTTTTTTTTTGGTCAGGAAGATCCACCCCGAGTTAACATCTATTGCCAATTTTCCTTTTTTTTTTTGGTGAGGAAGATTCACCTTGAGCTAACATCTGTTGCCAATCTTCCATTTTGTTTTTTTTTTTTGGAGAGGAAGATTCACCATGAGCTAATATCTGTTGCCAATCTTCCTTTTTTTTGGTGAGGAAGATTCACCCTGAGCTAACATCCATTGCCAATCTTCCGCTCTTTTTTTACTCGAGGAAGATTCACCCTGAGCTAACATCTGTGCCAGTCCTCCCTCTATTTTGTATGTGGGTCACTGCCACAGCATGGCCACTGATGAGTGGTGTAGGTCCGTGCCTGGGAACCGAACCTGGGCCACTGAAGTGGAGTGCACAGAACTTAACTACTAGGCCCCAGGGCTCGCCCCTCAGCACCAGACTTTTTAATGAAGCAGTGGATTCCTCTCAATATAAATAAAACCTTCCACGATGCACCATCCAATTCACAAAACAGGATTTCTTACTGATACAAAATTTTCTTATTTATATGTAATTTCAAAGGGTTTTTAGGCCTTGTTTCATATATGCATTTAGTCTTCCTTGGAAGCATTCCTAAAATTGAATGCAAATTCTAGGAAATTCTGGCAAAAAGTGTTATTATTTTTAAATTGTAAATAGTAATAAGATGAATGAGGGAGATTGCTTATATTTTCTCTCTTATCAAGTATCTGCTTTGGGTATCTTGCATCTTAAAGTGTCCAGTAAAGTTTAGTTTCAGATGAGAATGAAGCTATGTTGAAAACCATGCATGAAAATAAATATAAATGAAAAATTATGCTTGTCTAAAGCACAGATGCTCCATTTTTCAAGATTCATAACATTAAAAGTGGTTTATTTGAGAATGAAAATAAAGAATCTGTCTTTTTAAAATATTCTTCTGAGTTGAAAAAAACAAAGAGAACAATGCTGGAAAGAAAATGAGATGTAAGAATACACTCCTTCTGTAAAGCCTGCTCTGCATTTAGAAATTAAACACATCTGCTAGTGTTTGAATTAGTTGCTAATGTTCACGTGTCATTCCAGAAAGTCAAAAGCAGCATTTTCTTTGACTTCTATTAGAGAATTTCACTTTTCCCTCCAATTTTGTAATAGAGTTGTTAATTATATACTATTGTTTCCTGTGGTCAACTTGTTTTAAATGACGTTGCCTTTAAAAATAACACTGTTGCCCTATCATTCTTCAAACATATTATATACATATATGAAGTATCGTCACCACCACCTCTCAACGCAGTTTAACTTTCGTCTGCCACCAAGAACACGTTTATTAGTCAGCTGCCACGTGACAAACCCATTCTCCTTACTCCACAATGTAGACCCAAGTGACTTTATTTACAAAAAATTGCTTGCACTATAGCAGTAGTATATATAAAAAGGAGTACAAAGTCCCACAATATACTGTAGTGTACAAAGAGAAACAAAATAATAGAAAAGATAGAAACCTGCGGAAAATTAAATTTTTGAGATTGTTATGAAGAAGAAAGCAAAAAAAAAATCCACAGGTTATATATGTAAAGAAAAGAAGAAAAAATGGTAAAGTTTTCTTTTTTAACTGGAAATTATCAAAATTTTCATCAATAGAATACTGCGTAAATAGGTGATAACCTAAATATCCCTCAACAGAAGACTTGTTAAAAAAATGACTAGACAGCCTTGTAATAGAATACTATGCAGTGTTTAAACAAAAAAGGATTAAGGAAGGTCTCTGTGTGAATGCCGCAAATCTGGCAATAACAAAAAGAATGGGGTGTAAAATATGCTACTTTTAGTGTAAAAAGGAGAACAAATAAGAATCTATAGTGTTATTTTCTTTTATGTCCACAAAGAAATTCTAGAAAACCCCAAGAAAAACTAACAGTGATTTCTAAGCAGATGGGTTGGTCTCGGGGCAGATGAGGTACAAGGATGAGTGGAAGATTTTCATGATACATCTTTTTACACTTTTGGTTTTTGAATCGAGTACTCAAACAATTAAATTTAAAAAATGTATTTTTAAAAATAGTGCTGAAAATATAAGGATATAATAGTAAATAAAGATACCTACCAAAACACATTCCCACTTGAGTGGCACTTTTCTTATTTAGACATTAATAGTCTGTGAGGCTCAGTTTCTTGTCCTCCTTTCAAATGCACCTCTCTTTCTGTGCACAAGGGCAACACCTCACTTACGTCCAGTCATGTGTCACTTAACAACAGGGACACATTCTGAGAAATGCGTTGTTAGGTGATTTCGTTCGTCATTGTGCGAACACCATAGAGCGTACCGACACAACCCAGACAGTGCAGCCCACTACACACTGAGGCTCCACGGTACTAATCTCACGGGACCATCGCACACGCAGTCTGCCGTTGACAGAAACGCTGCTATGCAGCACACGACGGTATCTGTTCACACATTTATAATTAACAGTATCTATGTTTCAGTTTGACCCGTGGATTCAGCTACCCAGACAGTCGAGTCTTTTCCAGATTTCCAGAGGTTAAAGGTTTAAAATCAAAAAAGAAATTTTACAAGTTCACTTACCCATTCTGCCACCTTGCTCTGTACTTTGACCTCTGGGTGACGAAGTACGTTTTGAATCACTATGGAAATTCTATAGGCAATTCCATCTGTCCATTGGAAAAAGGATTTAGTCCATTAATTATATTTTACAGTCATATAATTCTCCATTTAAATTTATGATCACATAATTTCATACAATTTAAAAGAAACACCTTCTACGCTGATACAGAAAATTTCTGAGATATTTTTACTTTAAGCTCATTGACCTTTGGAATTTCTTACAAAAAGCTATCAATTAGTTTACTCTTATAGATAATTCATTGCTCCTAAATTATCACCTGCACACGTTTCTTCGTATTTTTTAATTCTATAGATTTCTGATATCTACTGTCAGTAAAGTGGTGATTTTTTGATGTACAGTTTGATTTCTTGTAAGAAGATTATCTTTTTTTGTACATTATAAAGAACAATAAAGAGTTTGGGATCTTAAAACTTGAGTGAGATGATGGGCAGGAGTTAATCTGAAAACGAACAGGCAGACATGGATTTACTGCCCCATCTCTCTCTCCCATCTCCAAGAAAGCACTCACTTCTACTAAGTTATTGGCTTGTATTTCATCAGATTTTTCATCAAAATTCCATAAACGTAGTCATTTGTACCAAAGTAGAGGGGGAAAAAAAGACGTTTTGCAGATAAAATTTTCATTGTACTAACTTGCTTTAAAAAGAAAATTTTATGTCAGAACAAGCCTTTGCTTTTTCCTTTTGAAGGCAATCTTTAAAGTAATCTGATATATATAATATATGGATAGATAGATTTTCATATATCCCTCTCTATTTTTTTTTTTTTTTGAGGAAGATTAGCCCTGAGCTAACTACTGCCTGTCATCCTCTTTTTTGCTGAGGAAGCCTTGCCCTGAGCTAACATCTGTGCCCATCTTCCTCCACCTTATATGTGGGATGCCAACCACAGCATGGCTTTTGCCAAGCGGTGCCATGTCCGCACCAAGGATCTGAACTGGCGAACCCCAGGCCGCCGAAGCAGAACATGCACACTTAACCACTGCTCCACTGGGCCGGCCTCTCTCTATGTATTTTTAATGAATATCAAACTCACCAACCAGGGCACCTTACTAAAGGTAGCTAATGAGAAAAGGACCCTTCTAAAATATCGCGGGAGTGCCTGCCCGGTGGCTCAGCGGTTAAGTTTGCACGTTCTGATTTGGAGGCCTGGGGTTTGCCAGTTCAGATCCCAGGTGCGGATACGGCACTGCTTGGCAAGCCATGCTGTGGCAGGCGTCCCACATATAAAGTTGAGGAAGATGGGCACGGATGTTAGCTCAGGGCCAGTCTTGCTCAGCAAAAAGAGGAGGATTGGCAGCAGATGTTAGCTCAGGGCTAATCTTCCTCAAAATAAATAAATAAACAGAATATGGCAGGTTATAGACAGAAAGAAATTTTTGAATCTCCATTGTTGTCAGTCACCTTTCTTTGCGCTTAGGGTTTGGTAAGTCTTGAGTGGAATATGCACAGAAAATGTAGAAACCTATAATTTAAAATAACGCTAGGAACGGATTTCATGAAGCTTTGGGGGAGGCAGTAGAAAAAAGTATAAAAGTACGCCTTTGGGAATCCCTCACATCTACCAAGTGCAAATGGCGATCCCACCACCGCAGCAACGGTTTTCCAGTGTAGGGGTCTGAGTCTCACGCTGAGAAAGATCACCACTCCTGGGTGTAGGAATACAAATGTGTGAAATCGGTACAAGTCCATAGACAATGAGTTTAATTTATGCATATGGGGTTATTGCAGCTTCTAAAACTCTGCAGGTATTTTAATGATCCTAATTTTATATTCCTTTAAAAATATTCTGAATAAAAACATATTTAGAAGAGTCTATTTAAAACAAACGATAATTCAGATTAAATAAAACCCTTTTTGCACTGTAGATCTCATCAGATCATGGACATTCTGAATGATGGAGAGGAAATGCCAGTGGCAGGGCTCCAAGCTTCTCCATCTATTTCGGCATCCTAGGAACACTGTGCATGTTCACTGGTGCCAGCAGAGCAACTGAAAAACTACCACTAGATGGAGAGCTAAAGCATGTGATTGTTGGAAAAGCAATATTCTTTCCCTCTCAGGAAAATAATGCAAAGCACTAAAAATGTGTATTTTTAATCACTGACATTTCTGAAATTTTATGGAAGCATCCAAACATTTAAGATATTTTTCTTTGTGTTTTAAACATTCCCTGCCTCACTTTTTTTTCAATTCACTGTTTTTTATAACTGCGAAGACATCCAATAACTGAGACAGCCTAAATCAAGTTATAATATAGTGCTTTCTCTAGAGTCACATTGCTTATAGCAAATGAAACATGTGAATAAGTCAAATGACCTAGCACCTCGAGTTATGGATGCTCTAGGGCTATGGATCTCTGTCAAGTAGTCTCTCTTCAGCAGCCTCGGACTGAGGCATTAACATATTAGCCAAAAACTACCAGCGGGATCTACTTGTTATATTTATTTAAAATTTTTGAATAAGCTAGTCAAAGGTAATCATGAGAAATGTCCAAGAGTGAACTATCAAAGCAAGATAAAATGTTCTGAAGCACTGGCGAGAAGGCTTTGGACTATAGCAAAATAACTGGCTTAAGCGTTGCCCTTGCAGAGGATGTGCAATTCAGAGACTGATGCAGGCTTCTCCATGTCCTCCTGGCAGTCAGGTCATCTCTCCTATAGATGTAACAACTCCCACGGTGTCTCAATAGAAAAGCTATTCACAAATCTTCACATGTTCCAGAAACTTCAAAAGATGTATGTATTGTTCTAAAAATGGCATCCAAGCCAAAAGAATTCATGGCAGATATTACTTGGGAAAAAAAGGACGTAAAAATATATCCATTTTCCAATGAGATAATTCTTCTAGCCATCCAGAACTTCAAAGTAGAAATTATTGCTTGCCATTACAGACGTGGGATCAAAACAGTATTCCTCTGTGTAGGTTTTTCTCCAATTAATCTTTCCTCTTTTCATCTTCTGAACACTCTTTTCAGAATTTCTTGGAAGCTACAGAAATAACACTATATTCAAGGGTATGAAACATAGGTTTGAAAAGGTGGACTTTAAAATGTATATTTGAAAAGATAGATATTAAAATATACACCAAATGTTATTTTAGATTCAAGATTATTTCTTTGAACTGGTGATGAGACAATTATAATACGACAGTGGCACTTGTAATGTGACTGAAGTCCTGCTCATCTTTATTATTTTTTTCTTTTTTTGAGGAAGATGACCCTGAGCTAACATCCATGCCCATCTTCCTCTACTTTATATGTGGGACGCCTACCACAGCATGGTGTGCCAAGTGGTGCCATGTCCGCACCCGGGATCCCAACTGGCGAACCCTGGGCCGCCGAAGCAGAACGTGCGAACTTAACCACTGCGCAACTGGGCCAGCCCCAAGTCCTGCTCATCTTACACACACAATTTCTTTAAGATGCCTGGCATATAAAGCTAGATTGATTGTTGGAACCACACAAATACCCCAAGAGTGAGGTTTTTATTTGAGTAGCTAAATGCATGTGAGAAACTAGCAGCAGAGTCGCAATTTGTCCTTGTAAACTAGGTTTTTAGAACAATAATAAGGGCTAACAGTTAGTTCCTTACTTGGGTTGCCTGTGCTGACCTCACAGAAGTTTAATATTCAGTAACATTCAGTGATGTTTCAAGATGGAAGACATGATTTAGAATGGAAATAACAATTAGTCCAAGAGCTTTTCTTGGGAATGTAATGGAAAAGGCACGGAGGTTAGTTGTGGAAATACCTAGATTATTCATTATATCCTGAAATATCTGTTTGTCAAAAGTAGCTTAAAAGACAAGATATTCTTAGTATCTAATCTGAGGTGTCAGTCTGATAAAAGTCCTTTGGAAAATAGCAAAAAACAACTTTACCCAGAGATAGAGGACCATTTCACAAAAGCTAGGAAAACAAGTTTTATTGATATATTGAAGAGCTATGCCTGCCTGTCAGCCTCCATTCTTCCCCTCTCCCCCCTCTGGCACATCATTACTGATGGGCTCAGTAAAATGCTGCCAGTGCCGAGTTTGAAGGCCTGGATAAGGGGATAACAGATTTGATAGCTGTCCTGTCTTTCCCCCACTGAACAAAATGGGATTCTCTAACACACCAGATGAGGAGGCTGAGGATGCTGACTATCAGTTTCCCAAGGAAGCAGCAAACCGTATCTGAAACTGTTGACAGTATGTGAACGATCTTATGCAGTCCGGGGCACGACACGACGTCTCATTCATTCACAGGGCAAACAAGCAGTTCCCTTTGCCATTATTGCAAATTTGACCGTATCATAGGGAAAATCTTAAACAGATTATAGCCTGTCTCTGACACTTTGTTACTCTCCGTTTTTAAAAAGACAATGAAGGCTTCCGGTGCTGAGGCGTGAGAAAGCAAAAGGATACAGGGAGAATTCAATGACATTGTTTTCATTATGTTTATTTTCACTTCTATTTTAAAACAAGTAGTACTGGTTTCATTTTTCAATAGTGATATCAATTTTACCCTATAAATACAAATGTTTATGTAAAAAAAGTGTCATTTTAGGAAAAAACTATTAAATAAATAGGTGGCTCAAGGATGTGGCAAAAATTTTTCAGATAGTATACAAATCTGAGTGCACAATTTTGAGACTATTTCTGCCACATGATGACTTTTGAATATTTTTACACTTTCACCAAGAATCATCTGAATTAGATTTCTTTTCCTTTAGTGTTGGTCAAATCAACCCGTTTTAACTGATTCTAACATTTGCTGGCTTTGTTGAAACTCCAGTGAAGGTCATGACGCAGAGAGAGACGGACTAAACAAGGCTCTCTTCGAGAATGTCAGAAACGACATGACTGAGTGAATACAGCTCCACTCCACAAGTCAAGCTCTCTGAAGCATCACATAAACATTCTTGGGCAGCAGAGGATGTGCCGGTCCTGGGGGGAGAATGCCACAGAGGCTCTTTGTATGTTCATACAAAGAGCAAAATACTTAGTTAGAATTATAATATTCCCATCTACTGGCTGAAGTCCATGTGAAATATGCACTGGAAACTTTAGCTGCTGTTGCTTTCTTGGGGGTGCTGGAATTTTTGCTCCATCATAAATCTCCTTGGTGTAGAATAACCAGAATAACCATAAACACTTCCCTGAATTGATGTCTTTATAACCCTAATGAAATTTATATCTGCATTTCATGTAAAATATTCCATACTTCCAATTTAAATGTCCTGACAGAGGAAGTTGATGTAACCCTCAAAGCCAAAAGAAAAAATGAACTATGTGGGTTTCTTTTCTCTAGGTTTTGGTCCCTGGTGATATATTACAGATGTCTTGGCTTCACAAGTTAAATGATTGGGGTTGAGAAAATTATTTTGTTTCTAATATCTCAAATTGGAGGCAATGGTGTGGTCACCTGATGGGGATTTCTCCTTTTTAGAAGAAACTGAAATCACTTACTCTGAATTACCTAAAGGCTTTGGTACGTGGTCCATATAGGTAGCAGATTCAATAATAACTCAATTCACCTGGCAATGCCTCTGTCTATTTCTTATCTTATATAACAGCTATATTTGCAAATTACAAATAATATAAACAGAAAACCACACATAGAGAAAAAATGCAAGAAGTACTGGCAATTACTTGAATTTTTGTTGGTTAGAAATTGATTTATGATTAAGCAGATACACAATCACATTCTTACCATTATTCTTCAACAAATAAAAACAGAGGGCAAAGTATTACCATATAAATTGATTTAAATGTCACAAATGTTTGACCATAAACTTGGCGTTAGTGAGAAATTAAATTACTAAAATTATTCAGTTTTTTGAAATTACAGAGCCTTTAAAACCTACTTTCCTGAAGAGAATAATCTGACAAAATACCATGAATAATTTTTTTCTCAGATCTCTAGTATAACGCAAATTAATTCCTTTTAATTAAATGCCTTTCTCATAAAGCTTCTATTGAAAGAAATTTTAGCTAAAAGTGCAGAAGAGTCCTGGAAAGGGACTCATTCCACTGGTCTTTAGAATGGGGAACTCAAGTGATATTTACTTATTTTACTAGTCTTGCAAATGTCCAAATGTACCAAACGATTCTAATAAGAGAAATTTTATTGGAACATTAGGTATTCCCACCCTTAGAATACAATTTTTTATCACGTTAGACATAGTACGAATATAAAAGGTAACGATTTCTTACCATTGCTTTGTTTACCGATTCTATTAGTAACAGGCATGTTAGTGGTGACAGTGGGTGGTGTAGTACAAGGAGAGTTTACAGTAGCTGGTAATAAAGATGAGAAAGATGTAATTTTGCAAGGAGCATATGACAGTTAATATGGATGAGCAATCTATAATTAATGCATAAAAATATACAGAGGAGAAATGGAAACCATTTCTTGCCACTAAACACAAGACTCTAAGGTTATAATGCATAAAATGAAGTAATGCTTTCTATGGCACATTAAGAATCAGTTCCCATGACCTTTGGTACCATATTGCACAAAAGTGTGGAGCTGGCGCAAAGGGACTGGAGAACGAATGTTTAGATTCTAGACCTGGGTGTGCCATTAACAGGCCGATGACCACACAGTGGATTACTAGACCCTTCTAGTGCTCAGTTTCCTAAGTTTGCAAAAAGAAAAGCTTAGAGAAGTTCAATCTCTACAGCACCTATCAGCTTGAAAATTATCTAAACTAAGGCGGTCTTCCTGATACACTGAGACTAGAGAGATGAAATCTCAGGGGAAAAGGAATTTTTCCTTGAAAAGACAAATATAAAGAAAAACAAAAGAGAATAAAATGTATAGACTAAATCAATCATTTCTAGATCCCAACAACTTTACTAAATACTTATGGATAAAACCAATTTCATAAGGGCAAGCCTTACGGTGGAGACATTTTCAAGGCATCATGTCATAACTATGCTTCAGATACTACGAAACTCTCAAAGACTAAACCCTTATAAAATGCTTTGATAATACCTTTCTAAGAAATTCTGGAGGAACTATATAAGCAGTAAAATAACTATACACATAATTTTCCTTTAGTTTACCTTAGGAGGACATTTGTATTAGATGTACTTTCATATGTACAATGACCATTTGTTAGGCATCTCAATTTTTTTAATTATCTAAATTTAAAACATTTCAGTGATTATGCAGAGAATTACTAAGTATTTTTAGAAAATAGAGACGGTTCCCAACATAGGATGGCTCGACTTAGGAGTTTTTGACTTTACGATGCTGCAAACGCAATATGCAGTCAGTGGAAACTGTACTTCAAATTTTGAATTTTGATCTTTTCCTGGGCTGCTGATACGCAGCACGGTACTCCCTCACGACGCTGGGCAGCAGCAGCACGCTCAGCTCCCGTCAGCCGTGCGATCGGGAGGGGAGAGAACTGAGACGCTACACTGTACTGTGTCGCCAGAGTTTTTTGGATGAGTACTCACACAACCATTCTGTTTTTCACTTTCAGTACAGTATTCAATGAATCACTTGAGATATTCAGGACTTGATTATATACTCGACTTTGTGTGAGATGACTTCGCCCACTGGAACTAATGTAAGAGTTCCGAGCACATTTAAGGTGGGCTAGGCTAAGTTAGGACGTCTGGTATGTGAAGTATATTAATGCATTTTCCACTTGTGATATTTTCAATTTACGATGGCTTACCCATCGTAAGGTGAGGAGCATCTGTATTCAATTGACTCAATTCCCTGATTTGAATTCCTGACTCAAAATATGCATCCTTAACTAAAATAATTTTTCAGTCCAAAGTAATATATAATACTTAAGAATGGGATTCTTTTTGAAGTCTTTATTTTTTAAAAATTATGAATAATCAGTTATATTTATCTAAATGCAAAACGCATCAAAGAACATGAAAATGCTTTTTGGTGACTGAGGACATTGGTGGGGAAAGCTGGGCATGTGGTCCTTTGACCCTAGGAATCAGTACTATAGACATCTCAGATTAAAAGAAAAAAATTAAAAATTTCTTTTAAAAACCTTCAGATCTTGAACTAATCAAAATTAAAGTTTTTCCTATTTCATATAACTATTTTAAAACTACACTGAGTTCATGGAAAGAAACTACTTACTGACTTTATTTTCAGAGAGTATTCGTCGATAACAACACAAAAAAATAACGTCTCAGAAAGGAAACAAAAATAATAATGAAATACACCCCTCCTCTCTGCCTACTCTACTCCCACAGTGGCACCACAGAAGAGAGAGAAGGTTTCCATGCATTTAATCTCACTTCTAACCCCATCACTTTCATTCTACGATCGTCTTAATAAGAGATCTGGCTTTTACAAGAGGGATGATCATGATTCTTAATGTGGTACATAGAACATGCTACTTCATACAGAGGTATTTAAGAGAATAAATGGATGAAAATGGATCAGGGGTAATTAGGAGAAGCAATGATAAAATTAAAGCAAAATATTTATATTATTAAAACTTATGTTACTTTAAATATATATTATCTAACATGCAACTATTTAGTACATAATATATAATGATAATACTGACCATAGTATAGTCATTATGCATTAATAATAAAATTACATTAATATTAGTTTAGTATAACTATTTTTACCCTAATATTTAAGTTATATTGCACATATAAATTGCCTCATGGCCTTGTCTTAAATTTAATATTCAACTTAACTTTTTCCCTTGATTTTTAGACATAAACACTTTTTCAAAATATTATATGACTATATTTATACTGGACTTTTGCAATATTCTTGAGAAGAAATAGAGGGGAAAAAATAAAATCAACCCTTGTTTAATAGCATATAGTCATCATATTAAAAAAAACTCAGTGCTTGATGGAAATGTGGTTATCCAGTATGTGAATGCATTCTTTCTCCAAGAGCATGTACTGTGCACCCACACAGCTAAAACACATCCAGAAATTCTTCTGTTTTGCTGGTTTCTGCCTTCTCAAGTGAAAATTAAAATAAAAATAAAAACAAAAACAGTGACAATGACATTATCTATAAGAGCAAGCAGAACAGAGACTCCAGAGGATGACACTGCTCCCTACCTCTGCAGAGGGTCCCCAGGTCTGCACAGCTGGCCAGTTCTGCTGCTGGGAGCGGGATCAGGTAGGAACCTGGATCAACACCGAGAAAGAATTCAAATTTGACTTATCATTTAATGATATTACCCAGAAAAAAATCATGAATCATGTGGTTGGTGTTGGAGGAGCAGCCCTAGATGCGTCCACCAGCAATACTCCAACGTCAAGAAGGTCTCAAAGTCGTTGTGTCTTAACTTCCATAAAAGTAAAGTCAAAGTATTGAAATTTCCCTCAAAATCTTTAACTCAATTTATTGGTCTCATCCACATATGAAAGGAAAAGAAGTGCTATTGTCCCTTAAAGTTCATGTAAAAAGTTCAAGGCCTTCTTGCATAATAAATTATAAGGCTCTGGTGGAAATTCATACAAACGAAATAATGTAAAACATCAAAGATAAGTTCCAAAGTGAACTTGGATAATATTAATACTCAAAAAATGCATATTTTCGGTTCATAGGCACTAACATACACTATTTGCAATTCCAAAATCTATTTCCGGGACTTCGAGTCGGTCTCTGTGTCTTTTTATTTCATGCTTTTGCTGATTCATCCTCAGCAGGAAACAAGTTTTAAGCTGATTTTCGAGTAGGAGTAGTGGATTTTCTCTGTTGCACTAAATCTCCCTCTGGCAATTAACAGACTTTTACCAAGAGGTTGAGGCTGGGGAAGATGGGCTAAACTTATCACAAAACGTGCTGCACTATGAATAAAGAAGAAGAAGAAATACAAATATACATACACACACAAACATAACACATACACTTAATTTAAAAGGACATTTCTATAACAGCAATTCCATTCTAATGTTTGAAAAGTATTTTCCAAACTTTCCTGTGGGAATAGTACATGAAGGCAGAGCAGGTACACGATCTGAGAAAAGATGTCTAATCAGGTAACGGGCACGCATAAGCAGAAAGCAGCCCAGCAGTTTAAGAGCATCTCAGGAGTCGTGGTTTCTTCATTCTCGCCTGCCTCAGGCACGTGGCCCAAAAAAGGAATCACGTTACCTCGGAAAGACCCAACCCTCCGGCAGGTGTGTGATGTTAACTGGCAAAAAGCTCTCCTCACAGGCCTTTCTGTGTTCATCCCATAAACGTTTACTCACTGTTTATATGTGTGAGACACAGAAGCAAGAACAATGCTTTACGACCATGTCACTGCTCCCAGAGAGGCATGAATGGGAGAGAGCTTCCCAGTTCTCTGAATGCTTTAAATGAAGTGTTCAGTGGCCCAGAGGAGGGCGAGACCAACAGCTTGGAGAGAAGGGTGAACAGGAAACCCATTACAAGAAAAAGAACTGTGAGGAATATGAGGGGTCACTATACAGATCAGGGGATAAAAGACTGGAGATGGATAGTACCAGCAGACAGAATTACTGAAACACATACGAAGAAGGCAGTGAAAAGTCTGGGAACGCAGGGGACATGGCATTACTAGAGTAGGGTAATTGTAGAAAACTGGTAGGAATGATCAGATATGTAATTAACGCAGAGCTCGTGCAGAGCCTTGTAGAATGTAGGCACCACAAGGGCTGGGAATCTGTGTCTTTATTTCAACAGCTCATCCCACACACACACAGTTGGGGCGTCCTCAGGCTTTACTGACTAAATTACCGAATGTGTTATGAATGACTGCTAATATTTTGAACTCTTTCTTAAAGGAAATGGGAAAAAATGAAAGAGAACTTGGTGAGAAAATTAGATTTAAATTAGAAAACATTCATTTTTGAGGCTCCATAAGCATCTAAAAGAGGACAGATACAGGCAGCATGAATACTAGTAATCCAAGCTTGATACCATGACTTCAACGAGGATGGACAGAAAGAGATGGACACAAGACATTGAAGATAGAATGCACAGGATTTACTGACTCATTGGAGGACAGGGAAAGAAAGGGAAGAAGAGAGGATGTTCTTCTGGTTTCCAGTTTGAGAAATCTGTACGTAATGATCTCATAAAAGGAGATGGGAGATGCGGGAAGAGCAAACTTAGGTGGGTGGGCTAAGTAGTAAATCCAGTAATGGGAACTGAGGTGCTTGGGCGACATCAAGATACTTAGGCAGTTGCACATGTTTGTGTAAGAGGTCTAGCAAGGAATGTCAACAGAATCGATAAACGCATCTGAGATCACTAAAGCTAGAGTGTAGATCTGAGAAGAGGACAGGATGAAACTATAGATGTTCCTTACATGGAGGGTGTGGCAAGATCAAGTATACCAGAAAGGTCAAGGATGATAAAGGTTCAGAAGACCTTCAACTCTGCACTGGACTTTTGCTAGGGGCTCTACAGAAAGTTGTTCCAGTAGCGTGGGAACGATGAACTCTAGTCTGCCAACATTTGATTGAGGAGTGAAATGCAAAAAGAGGAAACTCCGCTATGAAAGGAAGTTGAGATAGGGACAGGGAGTTGATTGGAAACTTAGACAAGGGTAGTATGGAAAAAGAGCCCTGGGGAGGCGGAAGTTGAGGCCCGCCTCCGACAGGACTGAGGCAGAATTTTATCTTGAACGTTTTCTGCCCCTTCTTCTTTCCCGTTGCTCTTAACTTACATCCTCCTCTTGCAGGACTTCTCTACTCCTTCGGGTACTTATATTTTAGTAAGGAACTTCTGAAAACTAAAATGTCTTTAAAACTCAAAATGACTGAGGAACTCTCAGGCACTGTGACATGCAAGAGAGGAGACCCTTGGATGGAGTTCCTGTGCTTCTCAAATTATACACAATGTTGGCAGTCAAAGGCTCCTTAGGCCGCTTCTGGCACTGATACGGTTATCTCTGGAAGACAAAGGGAGATAAGGGGATAGCGCTGTGGGAAAGAAGTTTCAAGCTAACTACATTTCCACTGCAGTCCACAGAAGGGCTGAGAGGTGGAAATAAGAAAACAAAATCAGGAGAGTTATGATTTAGAGGAGATACTTAACATTTTCCTCAACATTTCATCTGTTTCATTGTAAGGTAAAAAGTATAAACCTCATATGTGACATCCTTGTCATGGGAAATTCTAACATTTACTTCTCAATATTTAAATTATCAGTTGTTCTTTCTTGGGCACTTTTAGTTTAGCAAATTGGCATTGCTTTATAAATATTCAATAAGCGCACTATTTTATGATGATTCAATATAGCAAGAGAAATTAAATTTGAAGACTGCTCTAGTGAAAATGGCATAAATACAAGTGATGAGTTGAATTAGAAGGAAGTTATATTTATGAGTGAAATCTTTACATTACAAATACATCAAATTATATAAACAAATATGTGAAATATAGAAAATGTACACAATTTGTTTATTTCTACCCAGTTCCATTTTCAGCATATTTGCATTAAAAACTCACTGTTGTCATCCATTTTCCTAGAGCAACAGATTTACAAACTAGAAGAGTGTTAAGGAGGAAAAGGCAATTCTCTCTCCTGGAAAATGATATACTTACCATGAAGGAATTGTTTTCAGAATGTGACTATGTGTGTTCACTGATTTTTGTGGATACCACAAAGGTGTTTAAAGTATTTACTTAATATTAACTGCAAAATTTAGAACCAAATTTCCTTGAAAAAAAATGTAATCACTGAAAATGGGCAGTTGATGAAGAGCTGTAAAGCTGTTAATCTTTCTTCTCTTGTAGTTCTTCCAAAATCATCCTACTGAAAGGAGTCACTATTTATTTACCCAAGTTGTTGTAAAAAAGATTGATGTGTAGCCAGTCATCTCCCATCCTACTTAACAATAATCCAAATAACAGTAGACAACATTAACCCTTCACGGTGAGTTGCAATAATGGGAAAAAGATAATTCCTTTCAATTCCCTCTTTGCAGCTGTTATTAAATTGAATTTTACAATTTTTCCATAAACAGATAATTTAAAATTGTTTCTGGAAGACATTTAGGCTCATGAAGCATAAAGTCTGGGCATCTTCAAAGAATAAAGTGCTCTATAAAGATAAAGTGATTTTATCTCTATTGTTTAAAAAAATAATTTCATAATTTAAAAATGCTGTACGCAATAATTAGTTAGGGATGAAAGGAAGGAACCAACAGTGAATCAGAGTTTTACACTGTGAAAATGGAAGGGCAGGAATCCAAGAGGGCAAAATTTTGGAAAGGAAAACAAAAGTCAGTATAAATCCAAACATTTCTAGAAAAGAATAACAATAAAGTTGGGTACTTAAGAATTGTGCCTTATCTCTACATCCACAGTGGCTAATAAATGGAAGTGCTTAATAAATGCTTGTTAAATAAATGTGATTTGTTTGTACTTAGACTATTCATTGAGTTATACTGTACCACTCCTCAGGAAAGAGCAGTCAGCAGTAAAATAAATAAAACTGGTGGAGAAGGCACTGCCTGTTCTTTGTGAAAAGTGACGGACATTAGCCAGTTTCTAAACGTGAATCATAACACAGGCAAATGCTTGCTCCTATAATTAAAGAGCCCGCTAGGGAACTGTCTATCCATGGAGGTCATAAAACTGAATATGTTCAATAAAATTGTCCTAAGAAAAAGAATGATGCTATAAAATAAAAAGAACTGCTGCTAAATAAAGCACTTCTTTCTGAAAAGGAACGACAAGGTTAACCACGTTTAGAAGAAAAGAAAACCTGCTGAAAACGTCTTAATTAAGGTATATTCCCCAAGCATGCTTAGAATAGTTGAGGAAAATAAAAAAGCCCAATTCTGAAACTGTTGAAACATCTATTGATTTTATTGAGGTGAGGATACTTAATATGTGAAACAAATGACAGGACATTTTAATGTTAAATGTAGTCAGTTCTGTTCTGAAATGACTTATTTTCATATGAAAATTTACTTAGTAATAGACCTTTGGAAAATCTATTGAGTTTTCTACCACAAGTTGATTCTGGAATAAAAGCTCATATTTAATAGACATTGTCAGGCCGATGGAATGTTAGGCATGAAATTCTATTTTCCCATTGGTTACTGTACTGATCATTAGTTTTTGGAAATTACCATTATCATAAACAGCAAGCCACAACCTTCTGGAAAAAAAGAAAGGTTAAAATGTTAATAAAGCATACTTTTTTTCATTTATTAAGTTCTGCTTAGCTAACAAGCTTAGATATAATCTCTGTTAACAGGTATTTCCTGTCAGTTGATAAGTGACTTGGGTTCTTCAACTCCCGAAGCTGATGATTAAGCGGCAGGAAACTCCCTCTGCCTCTCCCGTTAGGACTCCAGAAGCGCCGGTCAGGATATTGGAGTCCACGGAACGGGGGTGTGCAGCGTCATTGGGGAAGGTCAAGACAACCACCATAAAAATTAAAGGAATTCAAATACACTGACTCTGCAGGCTTGTGCCACTCTTTTGGATACAATCATTTGGAACCTTCTAGATGACTAAGCTCCAAGAGTATGTATAGGATGCCTTCTGGTAACCTTAAGGCTTGGGAAAAGAGTTTTAAAGACAGCATTAAAGACAAGACAAAAATTCATGGGCGTGGTTGCGTTCCAATAAAACGTTATTTATAAAAACAGGTCACCTGTCACAGGTTCTCCTAGTTTGCAACCCCTGGTCTACACGATTTCTTAGAGAAGTTTAGGAATTCTTACATACTATATCCCTCACATTTTATTATATTAAGGAATCCAAGAAGCATTACAGGAAATAAACCTTATTAATTTTGTTTAAAATAAATATCATGTTAACATCCTGGGAGCTAGTGTTTTCCCAGAGTGCACTTTGGACGTGCACACCCTTGTCTGGGTCAGTTAGCTTGCTACTCCAGCATTACATTTCCTCTTCTTGTCCTACTTATTCTGAGGAACAGTCTAATTTATACTGGTTAAGAGAGCACAGCTCTAAAACCAAACTTTCTGGGTTCAATTCCTGGCTTGGCCACTTATTAATTAAGTGACACCGGATAAATTACTTGATCTCTTTGTGCCTCAGATTTCTCATCTGCAAAATGGGATTAATAAGAAAGCCCACATTATGGGATCTATGTTATGGGAAATCAGTTAACATATGTAAAGCGCTTACAACAGTACCTTGTACATGATACGTATTCAATTTGAGCATAAATTAAGTATTAGCAATTATTCATACAGTAGCCAAATTCTTTTTTTTTTTTTTTGGCTGCTATAGTCCTCAAAAATTGCCCCCTAGAAAGGCAATACTAAGTGGTCTATATTGTTACTTTTTAATAACGGCCAAAGATATGGTAAAAACAGGCCCCTCGACTAAAGATGATCACCCTGGATGGAGGAAATGCCACCGCCCTCTCTGTCGTCTCCCCACTCTTCACCATCCCACACCAAGCCACATGCTCGGTGTTCCCCATCTCCTCCCTGAGTGACAGGCTTCCCAGGAGGCCCGAAGGTCCTCTGCAGGGGATCTCTGCTGAGAGGACGCTGGGCACAGCACAGCTCTTACAAAGTTCTGCAGTCTCCTTCTGGAACAGGGTCGTGGTTTACCCTCTTTCCAACAACCCACGAGGAAATACTTCCCAAATGACATCACTCAATAGCTTCCCACCACCTGCAGAGGCAAGAGGGACCACCCGGGGAGACGGCCGACCCACACGCAGGGCAGGTTACAGGAGCTCCGCAGTCCGGAAGGGCAGACACAGGTCAGGGGAACCAGGCAGACGGCCTCAGGTCTTCACAGGGGTCCTATTTTGCTCAAAGCATTGGGAACAAATTTCTGTGGAATCACCTCACAAGTCACATACAAACCACTTTTTAATATGAGTTCCCCTGGCCCCTTGAATGAAAGTTACCTCCGTGACTAACAAGTACACATTCTCAGCACCTTAGATTTAGTCACAGGACATTCAAAACTGATCATGAAACTTCTACTTTTGGTATTTGAATCAGTCCTGCAACAAAAATAAGGACTTCCAAGATTAATTTACGTGCATAGAAAATATTCGATAGTAGTCTATTTTAATATAATTTTGTTGCACAGAATTATTTCCCTGAATATTTTGCTTTTAGCTACTTTCAGTAACCTCACATTTAAAGTCCCTCAAAGACCAACGAAGAGAAGAGTATTCGAAACAAACGAAAAACGCTCACTCTCAAACAGAGAAGTTCAAGGGAAAAACTGATAATTCTAGATTATCAAAGATTTTCGAGAAAATGCACAGTTTTGATATTTAACACTGACTGAGTAAATAACATTCTTTGAGGTGGCGGGTGTTTGTTTAAATATTGTAATGGAATTTTCATTCCAGGATGATAGAGATCAGCTTTTTACCATGTCATTTTTGTGATTAAAAACAATAACTTAATTTCTTTTGTTTCGGTCATGGTGTTAATATTTCTATGTGAGACATGGTAATTATAAACCATTGTTACGTTAGTGATAAACTGTGTGATATTTTATGGCATAGGGAAAACTTAAAAATAGTAGGACCAAAAGCTTCAATTGAATAAGCATGGCTGTAATCAAATGTATAATATGAACGGCCGAGCAGGTAACATTTTAAAAATTAAAAGAGCTCATTAATAACAAATATAGATAAGTATATATACACACACACACACATACAAATATGTATATACTCACATACACATATATATGTGTGTATAATTTCTTGGTGACACACAGATTCATAGAACAATGCTAAAATAAGAGTGAATGTGCCACAGACTTACCACAGCTTAGGTTGCTCTCAGCCTTCAGAGCTACGGTTGGGATGTTCCAGAAGTCATTCTGCCAGTCGACCACATTCCCTTTCACACTGCAGCTGAGGTTGGCCAGGGTTTTGGAATTCATGGTAAAATTCCAAAGTCGAAAGTTATAAATGTCCCCTTTTAGAGAGGCAATTTCACTTTGATCGGAGCCCAACAGCAATCTCCCATTCCCTGGAATAACTTTACTAATGGTAGAATCGCAGGGAACAGCTTCATAGTTTCTTTTGAAATTTACACCAACGGAGCCCAGAGAATTATCCCAAACGACGCAGAGCTGCTCGAAGCTTTCTGTGAAAATGTCTTCTTTATCCTTTACAGGTAACACGTTGCTCAGGAAGCATCTTGAGTCAGAAACAGATAGAAAATAGCCATCCTTGGCCTTTCCAAAACTGAGCAATTGTGTGAAGGATGCATTTGAGTAGGAGAAAGCTATCCATTCAGTGTCTTCCTTGCCAATTTTGGTTGCTTCAAAACAGAGTGTGAAAGCGCTGAGCTCTGGAATAGAGACGCTTTTTGCGACAGACACCTGGTGAGCATCTAGTGTCAGGGGTAAAACGACCTTTTGATTCCTTAAGGACACGGCAACTGGAACAAAACATATTAACAGATAAAACAAGTTAACTTCAGATGGGGACTAATCTGACACGCCCGAGCCCTCCACCACTCTCTACCACTTGACTTTGGCCTCATCCTCCTGTGTTCTCTGCCCATCCGGCTCTCTCTAACCACCCATCACCTCACACCAATAATAACAACTGAACGGAACCCCACCCCTTTTAACTCTAATCAGGAACCTGAACCTTTGAGTGACAACCAGGCAAATTGATAAGTACTTTTTTTAAATCCCTGAACTGGGGGGGGGGGGGGTGCTGGTAAACAAACAACAAACCATAGTTAAGGAAACTACCAGTTTCAGGAAGACTGCTCTGTTTATACATGAAGATTTTCAAACTATGTTATTTTTCAAATAATTTCTAAACAGAATAGCTAACAGTTCTATTTTTCATTAACAGTTGCCTTTCACTCTTCCCAGACACTCCTATGCCACCTTCCCCACTTCAGACACCCCGTATGCCATCTCCCCACTGCCACGCTATTTCAACAACAAAGGCAAAGACATCCCATGGGGAGAGGGAGTCTAGTGAAAAAACAAACAAAAATGGAATTTTAAGCTATATTTCCTTTACATCTGAGCATTTGAGCTAGCTTTGAGGGACAGGAAGGAGCCGTGGTTAAAAAGGCAGACCTCCCACACAGGGCTGGTGACCTCGAGCCCGTCCTCCACCTGTTAGGCTCGTCTGTGAAATGAAAGACAACGGCGTCTCTTGCACAGCTGGTCAATAAGAATTAAATAAGTTAACACCTGCAAAGCCCTGGGGCAGTGCCCCTGCCAGAGTCAATATACAGCTATCATTAATTACTAATACTGATTACTATTACCACATGAATAATAAATTTAAAAATGTGTTAGCCTACTCCTTCTGGGACATATGTGAAATTATTAAATAATGCAATGGAGTTAGTCCTATGCTAATATAATAGTCATTGTGAAACGTTATGTACTGATTCAAAAGAGAAGTGGCTCTCCTCAAAAATACTGTTTAATACTGGTTTCATATAAATACTACTTTGAATATATTTTAATATACACCAAGAATGAGTCTATGGTAAAAACATCATTTTAATATAAATATTCTAGTTAAAAATCCACAATGGAATTTAATAGAATCACAGATTTTAGCCTACTTTTTAAATATAAAGCAGTTTATAGGCCTATTTACCCAATGGGACACTTACGCAATACAAACCTAGTGTTCTATATTAGTTGTTAAAGTAAAAAGGCTGGAAAGAAATATGTTCATCAACATTATATTGGTGGTGATGGCTGGGGGTACACGTATAGGTAATTCTAATTTGCTTCTATTTATTTTAAAATTTCTATAATATAATTTTTAAAACATTATTTGAAAAATTAAAGCACATGTGTTTCAATTAACCACACATATATCTAATATCAATCACACACAGTAAATAACTCTGCCACCAAAAACACAATTTATAATAATGAAGGCCAGTCCTTTTCATAGTGGCGCATTTCTTTTTCATTTCTTTTTTTGATACCTGACATCTACTTAAGAAACTCAAGAAAAAAATGTATAACTAAATCTCACAGTTTTGACGCTTGAGTTTTTCTTAAGCAAACAGCTTTTAGAGGGAATGAGATTGTTTAAATGTTATTACATGCCAGAATCTGGGAAATATTTTATTAAAATATGTTTTCTTTCTTCAATTAGCCATTTTCAGGGAGCTTTCCTTGGGTTATGTTGTTTATTAGCTTAAGTTATCAATAGCTCTTTTTAAATTTTAATTTATATGATAATTTTCTATATTTGTCTTCCAGCATAGTTCCTTAAAAGGGCAACATCTCAAAAGGCCAAAATAAAATGATTTCTAACTAGGAATGTTTGAAATGTTCAGTGAAGAGATGTAAGAATTACAGATTTTAGTTATCAGCTGTGGAATATCTACAGTGTCTTCCAAGCAGCTCTTAAATGTTCTGCATATAAACAAAAATACAAAAGGATTTGGCTCTCCTGTAACCAGAGTTTGGATTTGGTAACTGTATATTGCTAATGAGAATGCTCAGAGAATATTAACAGATTCTTTCCCTTAAATTCTAACCCTAATCATTCACATTCACATAAAAGAGCATAACTCTGTCTTCTGGTCCTCGTGTTTATTCTAGAACATGTGAAATGAAAGCAGAAGGTTGGCACTGCCTTTGGTTTACATACCTCTGATGTAGCTGGCATTGAAACCTTTCTTCTGGATGCTGAAGTCACTTGAAAAGGACACATGCATCTCATTCGCACTTGAGTTAAATGACAGGCCTTTGGCAGTTGCTCCACAAAATTTAGTCTGGCTCTCTCCATTATCAAGGGATAATGCATCATAAATGCAATTGGGAGCTTCTTCGATGTCAAAGTCATTAAACGTTATCTGAATGATATAGCCGGTGGGGGCTCGGAGGGTCCACATGCAAGCCTGGCTGTTAGGGTAGTCGTTAGGGTAGCAGGGAGAAGTGAAGGCCCCAGAAGGGTTGGAGAGGATAAGCCTGCAGCTGGCACATCCCCACACTGTTGGCCGGACAAAAGAGAGACAGAGAGAAGGGCTGGATTAGGCATCTGATAAACCACACACTTGGGACAACCAAACAGTACACATTTTAAAATACCAAAATATAATTATCGAAATTAAAAGGAAAATGAAACCATCTTAAGGAGAAAAAGAAAATCCACAAGGCGACAAGAAGTAAAAGAAAATACACCAGTTTATAGCAATGATTCTTAAACTCGGGAGTCATAGACTTTAGGAATCTGACGACAGTTATGGGAACTCTCTCCAGAAAAACGCACGGAGGCCACAACACTGCCCGTGCACTTCCAGAGAATGCAGGAAAACTGATGCACACATTTTCAAACAGTGAAATACTTTAACCACATTAATGGGAATCACTCTAATTTTTTGTGTTCCTTTCTCTTTTACCGAGATGAGTAGAACGAATACGCAATAACTTTTCTTGAAAATAGTAGTTACTGAAAATCTGACTTATTCTTCTATGATATGGAGATAAATTCAAGGACTTCTTAGGTATGGGATGTTGCTCGAATTCAGTTTTCTTTTGTCTTCTCCCCGTGGCTGCCTTGTAGTCTGCACTGCGTGCTTTGCCAACTCTGCCCCTGTCCATTCTTTCTAACTTGCCCTCCCTCTGCTCTTCCTCCGTAAGTCTCCAACATCTTGTACAGGACTAAAGACGGACAGGGAAAAAGATTTATGATCATCCAGCGTTCGCCAAATGCCTCCTCTTATCTGTCCCTGGAGCGCGACATTCCTCTCCTCAGTAGCACTCTTCAGAGCAGCTGTGTGACTCCCACCTGTGAGCTTTTTCGCTTAGTCTCTAAGCTCAACGAGCAGAGGGCACGTACTGTCGTGTTTACCATCTTACTCCTCAGGACCTCACACAGTCCCTGGCACACGGGAGACCCTCGATAAAATATGTTAAATTTATGAATGAAAGAGCAGCTTAAATGAATGGAAATGTGCCTAAATCAAAAGTGACTAAGTATTTTATACGAAACTAAGTCAAACAAAATCTAAGTATGGGGCCAGCCCGGTGGCACAGCAGTTAAGTTCACACATTCAGCTTCGGCAGCCCAGGGTTCGCCGGTTTGGATCCCAGGTGGGGACCTACACACCGTATGGCAAACCACACTGTGGCAGGTGTCCCACATATAAAGTAGAGGAAGATGGGCACGGATCTTATTAGCTCAGGGCCAGTCTTCCTCAGCGAAAAGAGGAGGATTGGCAGCAGACGTTAGCTCAAGGCTAATCATCCTCAAAAAAAAAAAAAAAAAAAATCTAAGTATGGAAAAAAGATAAGGAGTGCATGAGCTCTGGAGTACCTCTTTGGATGGGGTTTTGGGGTTTGGGGGCTCTTTCTTCCAAGCATTTCTCTCACAGCACGGCATTGAGAGGACTGGGCCCCTCTGAGAAGTCTGGCTACCTGTTACTGTATCTTGGGCTCAGGAGAGAGAAGTAATCCTAATAAATTCACAATAATGTATCCAGTAATAGGCACTGAAGATTAAAAAATAAAAATAGAGCGGCTGGCCCCGTGGCCGAGTGGTTAAGCTCATGCGCTCCGCTGCAAGCAGCCCGGTGTTTCGTCAGTTCGAATCCTGGGTGCGGACATGGCACTACTCATCAAGCCACGCTGAGGCAGCGTCCCACATACCACAACTAGAAGGACCCACAATGAAGAATATACAACTATGTACCGAGGGGCTTTGGGGAGAAAAAGAAAAAAAAATAAATCTTTAAAAAAAAAATAAAAAAAAATAAAAATAGAAAGGAAAATAAGACATGATCTCTGTGTCATTCCCACATGCATTCAGGAAGCATTGTTTTTCCAAAATGAGATGCCACCCGCTATATCCAAGACCCAAGTAATGGTCGTGACTTCCTTTACCCTGATTCATTATTTTCGCCAAATTCTTCCCTAAAAGTTGAATGAAAGGTACAGGAAAATCCAGTTTGACTGATAACACTGACTGTGTAATCGTGAACAAGTCAATCCCTCTGTGCCTCACTTTTACCACCTTACGCAGTGGTAATAACAGCACCCGCTGCCCAGGGTTATTCAGAAGATTGGACGGGTCCATACCGCAAAGTCCTGGGAGCTGGACCAGACACAGAGTGAGCACTAGTTAAGTATTGGCTATTATTAATCATTACTGTAACACAAAATCTGTGCATCAATAATTTAAGAGGGGGAAAATAGCATCCCACTTTAGCAGAATCTTTTCTCCCTTGGGCACACATTGGGATAGAAAAAAGAAAGAGAAGACATCCATAATATTCATTTAAAAAACATTTAAAGCATTCTTCTATATGATTCTTATCTACGGTAGCTAGACAGCATTTAGAGATAGTGCTGCTATATACTAACTATCTTAACTGGATGAAATGGCAATTTACTAGGTACGGTATCATATTCATTATACTTACAGATCACAGGAAAGGGCTGTCACATACATTACCTCATTTGACATCATAACAACCCTGGGAATTAGTATCACCTCCACCTTCAGATGAAACAAAAAAGTCTACTACAGATTATATAACTTGCCCGAAGTTACACATCTAATTAATAACAGGACCAAGATTCAACCCAATCTTCTGAATATAAGTGTAGTGTCTTTACAGGAAAAAGAAAGTGGCTAAAATTAAACAAATGACAGAGCAAAGTGGTGAGCCCAAGGAGTGTTTTAAGAGACAGTACTTTTTAATTTCTTAACATAATGTATTTCTTAAATATAGTGTAATCACCCTAAAATTAATATTTTAAGAAACTAATTTTGAAATATTTGAGTAAAGAATGTTAGGGAGTGTGGGCAGCCCGGGGTTCACAGGTTTGGATCCCGGGCACGAGCTACACACCACTCATCAAGCCATGCTCTGGCAGGGACCCACATACAAAACAGAGGAAGACTGGCACAGATGTTAGCTCAGCATCAATCTTCCTCAAGCAAAAAAGAGGGAGATTGGCAACAGATGTTAGCTAAGGGCCAATCTTCCTCACCAAAAAGAAAAAAAAAAGTTTTCAGGTAATCTAAACAAACAGCAAACCAAACCCCACCCTTGGCTCTTGCCTATGCTTGCAAATGTTTACTAGTAATTTACTCATGCATGGTCTCACAAAACTTCATTATTCAAAGAAACTCAAATCTAAAATAGAAAACCCCCCAGGCATGCCAAAGCCCAGCTCGACTTATAAACAACATTTAGATATAATAGATTGAATAACCATTATCTTATGAGGTTTTCTTTAATCACAGACATTGGGATTCTTACTCCACCCTTGCTGCAAGTACTTCTCTGTAAATCCAATACCATGTTCTTTAAATCTAAGATAGGAGTATCAGATCCCAAGAGATAAATCAAGAGATCAATTTCAGCTGCTTTCAACACAGAGCTATAGACGGAATAAGTGTTTTTCCTACACTGTGTTAAATGTTGAACGAAATGAAGGCATTTAGATTACATCTTGCTTTTTATTTGCATGTGTGTAAAACTGTTGCTAGTGAATTTGTTGGAAAATCTGGCCTGTGAAAATCACCTCCAGAGAATTTCACTGAAGTTGCCTGCTCAGTTTGCATCTATTCAAGCCCTTGTTTGAATCATCTATGTGACTATCATTAAATTCTCATGAATGAAAGGTTTGTCACTTGCCTAAAAAGGATTAAAATATTTAGCAGCCTTGTTGGTTTCTGAAGATTAAACCTAAGGGCTGGCAACTGAGAGCCCTACGACCAGTTCCAATGCCTAAATCACTACAAAGCGGGGCGGCCGCACACCATTTCTCCAGATCTAGAAAAGGCTCCCAGATGTAACATCACTGAAATGCAAAATATAAATAAGACTTCAGATGCTGGCATGTATTAAATGACTGATAATATACAGAACCGAACAACTTCATCAAAGTAAGTATTTAAATTTAAGTGATTTCAGGCCTCTATTCAGATTCTTTCCAGGATGGCAAGGAATCTGAAGGCAATCTGGCTGTGACATCTGTGATTCTGTTAATGTGACAGACTTGGCAGCCATCCCCACCTTGCTTCATCTTCCTCTTCAAACTCCTCACTCAAGGATAGCATTTCCATGTAGGGGAGGGTCACTCTTAAACCAGGGCTACATGGGTCACTCCAATCTCCTGCTGGAGCTTCCAGCAGCCAAGCAAGGATTTCAGTTCACTCCCAAACGCCTCCTAAAACACTGGTTTCCCCAGAGTGTACCGGAAAATTGACTTCCCTCTGTCATGTTTCAACCTCAAAATGTTCTCCGGAAGCACCACGAATACGAAGGAACCGCAACAACTTAAGCATGAGTTCAAAAGTGTAGCTCTTCACTTGAATCACGTCAGTTAAGTCTGACACAGCTAGAAAACTAATAACAAGTTGAACTGAAGGCTCCTTGATGAGGCACCATTAAGCCTGACAACTTTTTGAATCTCCAAAGAGATTCACACGCACCACACCCTCAAACAAACTTCCGTCTGCTGTAATGTTGTTAATGGTTAGACTTCCAGTCCTGTCTTTCCATAATCCCCTTGGCATGAGAACATTCCACAAGTAACTGCAAAAGGTAATCCTTTTGGAAGATCCAAACAGGTGAACTGTTGTTGTAAATGCTTCTGGAGTCAGCTTATTATGTAGATATATATCCCATGCAAGAGGATTAAACACACAAGCACACATGCATGCATATGCACACACACCCACACACAT
Organism: Equus quagga; assembly: GCF_021613505.1. NCBI lineage: Eukaryota > Metazoa > Chordata > Mammalia > Perissodactyla > Equidae > Equus > Equus quagga. The sequence goes on from NC_060274.1 coordinate 23,188,287, forward strand.
TTGTATGGGAAACTCTTCTCTCTTAAGCAGTGGTTGAGTCTTTCTTATTGTTAAAAAAACAATTGAGGGGCCGGCCCAGTGGCACAGTGGTTAAGTTCACATGTTCTGCTTCGGCAGCCTGGGGTTTGCCGGTTCGGATCCCAGGTGCGGACATGGCACTGCTTCGCAAGCCATGCTGTGGCAGGAGTCCCACATATGAAAGCAGAGGAAGATGGGCACGGATGTTAGCTCAGGGCCAGGCTTCCTCAGCAAAACAGAGGAGGACTGGCAGTAGTTAGCTCAGAGCTAATCTTCCTCCAAAAAAAACCCAAAACAACTGAAAGGCAATTTCATAATTTGAAACAACCTAAAGCTGCATGGTCTATCACTTAATCTACCCTCTGTTAATACATGCACGTCTCTTATCCTCTTCCACACTCCTGCACTGCACACCTCCAGTTCTCTAATAATCTAGCTGTGGACCTCCTTGCTCTCTGATGCATATGCTTCTGAGCACTACTGAAAAGAATTCACAAAGTTGTGCACATTCTTTATACTCAAGAGGCTTCCAATTTTATCTCACTCACCCTTTGCAACATTCAACACCTCTGAACACTCCCTGACTCTTGAGTCTCTCCTCCACAGTTCCCACCTTCTCCTTGTTCTTCTCCTGTCCTTGTCTGCACCTTCTCTGAGCATTCTCCCTGCTCTACCGGCCCTTACAATCCTTGCTATTCCAAGTATGGTCCTCAGACCCGCAGCATCAGTGTCGGCATCACCCGGGAGCTTGTGAAACTGTGGGATCACACAGACCTACTAACCAAAATGTGTATTTTAACAAGATTCTCCAGCGATTCATAAGCACATTAAAATCTGAGAAGTCCTCCTTTAAATTACAACATACTGCAGAAGCTACTCACAACCTCCATGCATATCCTTCTCCCAAGAAGATCTGCCCCTCCCACATCTCTTGGAGTCATATTTGTACCACAGCTCCCGGGGAGGACACCCGACCTGAAGAGAACCAGATCATGGGCTTGGCTACGCCGCCAGATTCTCTAAGAATCTGAAGTTAGAGATATGGATAATTTATTAGAGAGTGAAGGACAATAGAATGATCAGGTTATATAAACTCAAAGGCAGCAGCTGCCTTGGCCACTTGCAAACAAAGGCCACTGATAAGCAGACAGAGAAAAGAGAGAGAGAAAATGTAGAGAACAGAATGATGAGAGAAAACCAGGTGCCTGAGAAACACAAAGACTTTCTTTCTAGACATTCCATGTCCAGTAACTAATGGGAGGAGCGGTTCTTTGTGGCTTGTCCTTGGATTCTATGACAAGAACTCTTACTACACCTACTGTCCACTTCTTCACTTGATGCAGCTTTAGTGGATTTCTGTTCCTTATAACCAAGTGTGCTTCAAGCCAACACTCTGCGGGGCTCCCCTCTCTCTTCAGCTCTCCTCTCTCTACACTCATTCTCGCTGGGTGAGCTCATCCAAACACAGGCCTTCATTGTGTCCAAATGCTGATGACACACACGTTCTGCTGAGCACCACACCCACAACTGTGAATGTCAACTCAACATCTCCACTCCGAGATCCCAGAGATCTCTCAAGCCAAACACCATTCCTCAGATGATTTGTTTTCATCCACTTTATAATTGTGAGTAGTATGAGAATCATCCGAGTTAGGACTCTGAATATCCCTTCTCTCTTCCTTCTCCCACACCATCTCAAACAGTCTGTCAAGGGTTATGACATTTATTTTATTCATGGTTATTTAATTTATTCCCTCGTCTCATTCCCATGGCCACTTAGTTTAAGGTTCTCATCTTTTCTCTCTTGAACAAAAAGCTCAGTAACTAGTCTTCTTGTCAGTAGTCCTATCACCTCCAACTCATTCTCCACACCACCACAAGAAACGTCTATGAAAATGCAAATGCAAGCATGTAAGTGTGATTTCTATAACTCAAAATCTTCTCTGGGATCCAACAAGACAAGATTCTTTGAATGACCCATAGAGTTCACTCAATAAAGATTTACCAAGCATCTATGTGCCTGGCGCTGTGCTGGGGGCTGGGAATACAGTCATAGATAAATTATAATCCCTGACTTTATGGAACAGATAGATTATCGCAAATACAGATAAATAAGTAGATAGTGATAATACAATGTGAAAACTGCTCTGAGGAAGCAGGTAGACGAATGTAATAATCTAGGTTTAGACTTCATAGAAATGGTGCCGTTTCTACCAGATGAAGAAACTGAGACCTAAATATGCAGCACAGAAGCGGGCCAAGTAAAAAGGAGAGATAGAGGAGAAAAAGAAAAGAGTGTTCCAAGCAGTAGTGTCAGTGGGTGCAGAGGCTTGCAGGGAAGAGAGAGCATGGATTGTTAAAGTAACTGAGGAGTTTGGTTTAGCTGAAGCAGAATGCACAAAGTGAGGAGAAATAAGAGATAAAGATGGCAACTTATGCAGAGATTAGATTCTGTAGGATTTTGCATAACCATGCTAAAGAAAATGATAAATTATAAGAGCAGTAGTGAAAATACAAAGGTTTTAATTATAGGAAAGTAAAATAGTCAGATTTGTGTCTAGCCAGATATTTTTTAAAACTCCAGCCTTTTATACAAATAAACAACACAAAGCTACCAGTGAAGAAAGACCCTGGTAAACATCACTGCAGCCAAACTCAAAGGACTTGAGAGACGACAAGAAGAAAGACAAAAGACAGCAAGCCACCCTGACAGCTTGTTTATGGGAAGAAAGTAGCAGTCGTAGTGGCAGGAAAGATGAATGCTACAAGGACGCACTGAAGCAAGCCTAAGTGTTGATGGGTAAGATAAAAGCAGCCAGGTGACCAACCCCGTGTTCACTGAAGATGTGCCTTCCTTTGATCTCATGTGTTTATGACCCCTAAAGAAACACTGAGGGAACTACAAAAACAACACTCACCTAATGTTCATTCCACACTTGAGAATGTTACAGAAAATCTTTCCATATGGATTATCCAGGGAACTTTGCAGGGTAAAACTGGTGTATGTTGGCAATAACCAGAAAAATATTGCTAAATACTACCAACATAAGTAGAGAATGTCTTAGCCTAATAAAAGCTAATTATAGTTCTTATACCCATGAAGGCAATGATGTCATTACTGGCTACACAGTGCATTACTGACTTCTTGAGCACATGAATGCAGCTAACGAGCTATCCATATAAAGTACTAGTCTGTACTTGGCTTGTAGTAAGATGCTCAAATAATATTAGTTCTTAGTATTGTTGTGGTTATGGTTGTTATTTACTAGCAGAGCATGTTAGCCATATTTCAATTCATTCATTCATTCATTCATTCATTCATTTAATTTTCTGGGCCCCTATTTCCATTCATCTTCACTTTTCTTTTAGATGTCTTTACATCTGGTTACCAGACGGTGGTCAGAAGGGGAGGTAGGAGTAAAACAAATTTGAGAAGTCAGTGAAGGTTATTGCTTCCAATTTATTCCACGTTATGTGGTGCAGGTGAAGAACCTGAAATTAATAGCTACAACATGTTTTGGTTTTACAAACTTGTTCTCCCAATAAGTTGGAAGAATATAATAGGAAGAAGATGGCAGTGGCAGGGTAAGTGCGCATCTTAGCTCAAATTTTCCAAATAAGCCTTTAATTTGAGGGCATAAAAAAACCTCTCAGGTCTGTACACATAAAAGGAAGCAGTTTAAATAGTCAAGGTTTTGAGCAAAGCAAATTACTGATGCAACTGACAGAATTTTGCCCCTTTATGGAATACATTTTTATGTAAACATCTTAGTAATAAGAAAGCATTGAAGTAAAAATTCCATAATATAGATTTTTAAAAATAAAGAAAAATGTTTTTTCAGTAAAACTTTCCATTTTATAGATAAACAGCTTGTTTAAATATGCCAACTGCCTTAAGTTAATTCATCACTGGAATTAATTACTTTTCAAAATATTTATATAGTATTAACTTCACACACAGATCTCAAGTATAATATATTAGAGGATTCTTGTGTGTGAGAGAGAAATAGATTAACTTTTTCAGCAAACTCTGAAATTGAACTTTAAAAAGATTTCCTTTATTCAAACTTCTTTCTCGCCAAATCACAAGATCTAGCTAACAAAAAATATTTTTTGTTAGTGTAGAAAAAAATCATTCTGGGAAGGACAAGTCATTTATGAAGCTGAACTAGAAGGTCTCTCAGGATCCTTTCCAGATCTAAAATGATGACTTTCAAGGCATTTTCTTTAAAATTTGAATACAAGCCCTATGAACCCATAAAACATACTGTTTTCACAACAATGATGTGCAGAGGCAGATAAATAAAAATAACAACTGCAACAACAGTTGGCATTAACTGAGTTATTACTTTTTGCCAGATGAGAGAAGAAAGACTAGATTGCCTTCCTCTTGAAATAATGCACATTTATGGGAACATGTGGCCATATTACAGGTGGGATCACACTGAGGTCTGGTCTTGGCTCTCCATTAACTGACAATGTGACCCTGAGCTAGTCACCAGCCATTGAGTCCTGGGATTCAACATCTGAAAGAAATGTCTCCTCTGATTCTGAAATCCTAGTATGGATGATGGATTCAGTTCCTAACAGAGCTTCAAATGCTCCCTTTACTAGGAAGAATCTTCTAGAAGAGTCATGAAGATATCTGACAATTCCCTAAGGAAAAGGGTGAACTGATGTGTAGGTCAACAAGATTAGGAGGCAAGAGGGTCTTTTTGAGTGTTATGAGTCTCAGCCTGTCTGTGTTCACTTGTCCACTTTGGAGTCCTAAGTCAGCCAATACAGATGGAAGGCAAGTGGAGCTAATGGTCAGCAAACATCCTGGCTTCTGGGCTATATTCCGACTGCTCGAGAAAGTTTCCACATCTTGCTAACAGTACTTATTGTGCTATTTTGAATATTGCTGGCTTAGAATTATGGAGCAAGCTGTGACAGATTGTGAAGATTTAGAGTGTGGTTACATCAGAAAAAAAACACCTCCTTTCTACTTAATATAGCTGCTTTAGCATGTTCTTGATGCCTACCAGCTTATTGGACAAAAAAAAAAAAAAAGTTCATTACTTTTATAAAGTTAGTCTACCAATTGAGAAGTATGGCTGAATTTGGGTTTGCCGTAACATTGCCAAAATGTTTCTCTCTTTCTAATTGCACTGTGTTGTGGAAGAGGTGATGGAAGTGCTAACCACGTAGAGCCTCTGGCAGGTTATGAACACCCAGGAACTCACTCAACTTCTCTACGTTTAAACCCCTTCACCCCTGCCCCAGGGAGCCTCCACATCAATCATGTCTGCAGCAAAAACACTAGAAAAAGTTCGTGAAGTTCACCAAACTTCATAATTATAAGTTTCCAGGATAGTATAAAGGTCTACTTGCTTACTGCGTTCTTTCAGCCAGTTATATTTTTAAACTGCAGAAAAATGGGAGACTGACTTGTTATAGGTGGGTGGATCAGGTCACACCTGCAGGCAAGGCAGAGCGAAGGCCAAACCACCAAGAGTGGGTGGGCTGGGTGGTCTACAGACAAACACAGCAGTATGCTTCCAGTCAGAGGCACAGCCTGACCGAGAGGTCTGAACTGGGGGCCAAGCTCACTGTCGCTGCAGAGTGTAGGAGTCCTTGAGCTGCATCCATCTTCCTCATTCACTATTGGGGGAGCCGAACGATCATTTGAAATTTCTGTAAAATTGCTTCTAGGTCCTTCATTACCACTTAGCTCTGGAATGTTGTTTGAGAGAAAGAAATATTACGTCAGTATACAGATTCCTTTCATGATCCCATTTGGAATACCAAGTAGGGAAGTTTGTAGGGTATTATCTCAGGAAGTTATTTTGAAACGAGAACAGGGATAACACTATTCTGGTTCAGTAGAAGCTACAGCACATAGGTTAGTCACCGTGCTCTCATCAAAATAACACGGGTGAATAGGCAGACTCAGAGCCCCAGAGATTCTGAAATCACATGGGGGGGTCTGTCTTACAGAAAAACTGAAAGGGGAATTTCAAACAATGGCAATGTGGGATCCCAATATCAATACTTAAAGCTTTAGATACATATACAGTCATGAACAGCTTAATGACGGGAATACGTTCTGAGAGAAGCATTGTTAGGCAATATCATGGTGTGTGAACATCATAGAGTGTAGTTACACAAACTTAGATGGTGTAGCCTCCTACACACCTAGGCTATATGGTACTAATCTTATGGGACCACTGTCGTATATGTGCTCCATTGTTGACTGAAATGTCGTGACGCAATGCATGACCGTACATAACTTTCCTAGTGAAGGGTCTATGATGGGAACACTATGTGTCATTCTGGCATCAACTTTCAACCCAAAAAAGATGAGAAACTTTAGATTTCAGGATTCTGTAATAATGAGTTAAAGTATAAAGAAGCTATCTGGACTAAGAGATCTTTCTGAAAGTTATTTGCTAAGATAGTTTGAGGTGAATCTCTACCAAAGGAAATCAAAATAATCTTCTACCTCCAAGATAATCAGTTGACTTTCAGTTTTTAGCATGAGAGAGAAATCAGGCATTTTTCTGAAGGAGCACCCAGCCAATGTGGTACTGTTCTAAGTGGAAGGACTGCTAGCCTCACTATGCAAAATGGACAAAAAAAAGTTAATTGAAATTTTAATAAAACAATATTTGCTTGTAAAGTGATGTTAATAGTTTACATATATGTGATTTTATCTGAAAGGAATAGTTTTTTAAATTATCAAAAATATTTTTTTCTCTAATACTTTTTATGGGTATTATTTTATGATGTTTTACAAATTTCTTTTCTATAAAACTAAGTCATGATTCAAAAGCAGACAATACAGATGAAGGTCCTTGGTCACCATTTATCTTATAACATAGTCAGTAAAAATACATGCATCACACTGAACTTAAAATGCAAGCCAGAGCTCTTGGCCAAAGCATGAAAGAGAATCTTGTACGTGATTGTATATAAGACAACGTACAGCTGACAGCTGAGGATCCTGTTTGCTCATTACCAACTCGGACACAACAAAGCCCCTTTTCACAGAATACAAAGAAAGCAAAACCTTAAAGGATAGCCTCTTGTATCATTTCTGTTTACTATATTTAAACATGTGCTCACAGGAGAGCTGAAAATTAAACACCTATAGCTCACACAAGTTATTTTGGACGCAAGTCTCAGTTTCTGTTTGAACCGGCTTTGGAGGTGCTCCCATGCCAACATCCTCACAGCTGCTCTCAGTATGTAAACCCTCCATATACTTGACTGGAAATAGCACATGGTCTGGCTGGAGCTCTGTGCACAGTGATCCAGTGAAAGGCACTACTGTCCTCCCAGGCACATTATTCAACAATTCGATTCGGGCTGCTGAAGCAAAGGACAAAGGCAGCACTATATCCTGTCTGCTTCTATCAATCTGCTTCATGACGTCATTTTTAGGGACAGCCTTTCCATTCACAGTTTAATTTTTTTACATGGATTCTAGTGATGTAAAACCCATGTAAAAAGATGGGCATCTACCTCCCGGGGCACATTCTTTTCAGAAGTATAAAAAAATCAGGGCTTCAGTTAGAAAATCTCCTAAGTTCGAGTAACATTAATAAAGGCAAATTGTAATGTTAATGACATTTTAATGAGAAAAGTATATGAAATTGTACTCCACTTGGTACAATATCCAAGTCATACTAATGTGCTGATCCTTTCTCTTTCTTCGGTGGATTAAAAACAAAGAAGTAAAACAAGAAAAGATAATGCCAATGTTCAGTTGATTTCATCCAGGATTTTAGGGGAGATTCGGAGGAAACATTCTACACTAAGAATGTTTGATATAAATTGTGATTAAATCATCGCAAGATGAGTGGCATCTTGTTAAACATAATTGGAATAGCATTATGGCCGATTAAACTGTCACACTTTCCTCTTGACCTCCTTTAGTAACTGGTGGTAAGGAAGACAGAACTAAAATGTATTTTGGACACAGGTCGGGTGGGAGCCATTTACTGTCTGCATCCTCTTTGATTCTTTGGGTTATAGCCAATAAAAATGGAAGTAAAGAGAAGAAAAAAACACAAGTGGACATCTCTAAGATGACCCACTTATCGAGTTCATACTGTGACACTGTGTAAGGCCAGGGCACAAAGTTACAGATTTCCTTCGTTCACATAGAGAAAGGCTTGTGCTGGTTTTTGTCGGGTTTTTTTTGGTGGGAGGGAGATCTGAAAATCTCGTGGTACACCCTCTGAAATTTAAGACTATTCTCCTTGGCACCCTTCATCTAATTTTATTTGCTTGCTTTTCTCGTGAGATTTTTTTTTCTCAATTAAATACCACAAATTCATAAGATGAATCCGACTCAAAAATAAAAGGAAAGAATAAAAAAGGGTGACTGTTGACACGTATATGCATAATGTGTGTGCCTTCTGGATGTATATAGGATATATATGCAAACAGTTTCCACATCTATTTGATTCCCTTCTAAGTCTCCAGTGCCCAGTGCTACACGTGGCAAAGATTCACCACTTAAATATCCAGAAATTGAGAAAAAAGGACACACACACATATGTGCGTACTTCAAAATATATACACTATTAACATATATGCTTTTATATATATTTTAAATATATACATTACAAGATAAATTTTTTTTAACAACCAGGATTTGTACATGGTAGAACATCAAGTTGCTTGCTCCTTCCTCCTGTTGGTCATGACAAAAGTTAAACTGAATTCACTCTAGGCTGAGATTATATTTGTTTTATACAATATACTTGTCTCAATCTACATTTACTGAGCATGTGCCATGTGTAAGGCACACATTATAAATACTGAAGAGGAAAATGATTTACTATGAGGAAGAGAGGCTACAGCAGAGGTGCCCAAAGCTTCCCGATGTAGGAGGGTCGCTGTGTGATTCTGTGGGGCCAGTTGTAGATATTATGCAGTTTCCTCTTGAACCATCTGGATCTCTATCATCAACCACATTTAGTAGGATATTACTGCTTGTAGAAACCTAGATCACTCACGTCATGCCCCTCATTTTACAAACATGGACGCTAAGGCCCAGAGATACCAACTGACTTGCCTGAGAGGACACTACCAAATTAAAATTAAAATGAGGCCGTTTCAGGGCTGGCCTGGTTGCATAGTGGTTAGGGTTGCACATTCTGCTTCGGCGGCCCGGGGTTTGCCGGTTCAGATTCTGGGTGTGGACCACTTATCAAGCCATGCTGTGGCAGGCATCCCACATATAAAGTAGAGGAAGATGGGCACAGATGTTAGCTCAGGGCCAGTCTTCCTCAGCAGAAGGAGGAGGATCAGCGACAGATGTTAGCTCAGGGATAATCTTCCTCAAAAAAAAAAAAAGAGAGAATTGTTTCTATTTCCCAACTATGGTCAATGCAAATACTGTCTAATACGCGTATGCTTATAATAAATGTAAACATAGAAAATAAATTTTTATGTGCCTAAGGTATCTCAAGCCATGTACTATTATCTTTATATGTGTAAATTAAATTCTTACAACAATCTTGAAAAGCAGGTAGTGTTATCACTATTTTATTGATGAGAAAACTGAGATTTCTGTGTATCATTTCAATGCATGACTTTTCTTGTGTACTCTAGTCAGTACACTTCTGGAAGTTAGGGATCCCATCTAACTTGGTTTAGTCCCATTACATGCTAAATCCATCCCTAGTGGTGGTAGTATTGGTGGTCACAGTATTAATAATGACAATGAATTATTCTTCGAATTGTCTCCAGAATCAGTATTCCCAGGAACCGTAGAGTCTAGATAGTCCACTCCACCATCTCTCTTACTGTAAGAAGACGCAACGTGAAAAGAACACGAGCCCTGGAGTCAAGGAGTCTTGCCACATTTATGTGATCTTGGGCAAGTTATTAAACCTCTGTTTCTTCTTAGAAAAGGGAAGACATCACCTCCTTTTTTGTGGTTACTGTGGACATGCATGAAACCCTATAGAAATGGCCTCGCCCACTGGCTGACATAGAAGAGTCATTTGATTACTGTTGTGTGATGGATGCTGAAGACCCCTGCCCAGACCCCCCTTCAGAACGCCACTCATTCTCTCAGCTGCTGAGCGTCAGCCACTGACAGCTCCCAGCTGCGTCTCCCTCAGAAGACTGCCATCAGCTGAAAAAGACACCTCCCCAAAGCCTCCCCAGGATAGCCCCATCCAGTGACCGGTCAAAGCAGGGCTACGAGGCCCAGGCCCCTTGCCCTAATGTAAGAACTCTGAAGGGCATCCCAGCTCCAGAGCTGCCTGCAGTGTCTGCTGAGGCCACTGTTGTGACTGTGTCGCAGCCCAACTTCTCCTTCTCCCTGTGCTGCCTTCATGTCCCCCACGGGTGTTGGCTGAAGCGTTCTCCCTGCTAACCCTCCCACAGGCTGACCTCCATCTCTGAGTCGGAGTCACAGCAACTCGCCCTGCAATATCAGGTCATTTCACTGTCTTATGCTTGAATGAAACAACAGGCGTTGAGGATGCTCAGTAAAGAAATCTCCATTCAAACTGTGAGAACTAAAAGACGTGAGTTCTGGTTCCGGTCACTACCTGGGTACGTCGGGTCACTTACTTAATATTTCAGCTTTAATGGTTTAGAAGGTGACGGCGTTCTAACTTTGACACAAGTTTAGGCTCCCTCATTTTAGTTCTCTCTTTAGGTCCAACACTTATTTCTTCCAGGTCAAGAAAAAATAACCTGTATTGAAAAAAAATCGATAATGATAGTCTCATCAAATCCCAATCAATTTGTAGACCAAAGACGAGTAATTTAAAAATCGTGATGTTTTTCTTAACAAATTTGGAATGCAGAACTTTTCCAGATTGATCTAACCAAGTGGAAATTCATTAAATAATTCATTGTGGAACGCTAATCAAACTATATTGTTTAAATAAAATTTCCTATATTTCCATTAAGATTTAAAGTAATTTTTAGGAAACTAGTTCTTTTTTCTTCTATGAAATCTAAATATCTCAACAAAACACTTCCTGATTAAATATATCATTGCTAATGACCCATGAGTTTTTTTGAAGCACAGAGAGGAAGTCATCTGTCAGTGAAGTGAACTTCGTCTTCACACTGAAGTAACAGATGCTTTCAAATGATGCCAGGAATGAACAGAGGAGGGGAACTTTTATAATGTAGGGAATTAGAAAATGATATTTTCCTATGACCCTATTTTTACCAATCCAAAGATACACGCTGTTCCTACTAGAAAAATGACCATTCTCGTGCCTACGTCTAAATTTGCCTCTTCCATCTGATCTTTTAACCTTTGATGCAAGTCCAATTATAAGAAGGCTCAGCTGATCCAAGTTGGATTTTCATATTTCCTTTGACGTCTCCTCTAGAGGGTTTAACAAGCACCATTTAAAGCATGCTGTGCTAGGGCACACACCTATCACTCATGTGTGTTTTTTATTGAATTTCTGGTAAGCGTGTGGTGTGACAACTCTCAAAACCTTAATTCCATCACTCCATTACCATGTAGCTAATGGGCTCAGAAAAATCCAACCACAAAAACATAATCACAGTAGTTCTCTGTAAGGAGGTACTCACTGATTACAAGACTTAAAATGTTCCCTGTGAAGGTCAAATTCAAAACATATTTATGAAAAATAAACCTTTATGTTTAGATTTTAAATCTGTTGGCCAGAAAAAACATAGTAGTTTGGTCCAAAATATTAAAAAACTAACATAGGAATCCAGGAGAATATTTAGCTACCTTATATCAATAAAACTCTTGTCAGTACTTGGGAGCTATAATGAAGAGTTCCCCAGGAATTTAAAAATCAGATTGTTCATTATAGTGTTAAGTTTTAACTCTGCTGCATTCATAGCAATGAACATAGTCATCTTAGAAAAGGAGAATCTTTCTGAGTAAGACTTGACTGTTATTAGAATGAATGTGAAGAAATACAGTGAGTACGGCAAAAGGAAAATCTAAGAAGACCTCAGTGGTAGTACCTATGTAAGTACTGTACTGGGCCAGCAAGAAAATCCTGGAAAATGGCTCAGAGTCCTTGTGCCACCAAGATCAAGCCTCTTATAAGCCCAACACACAAGGCTCCTTTGGACTGATACGGTTAAACACTGAATTCGTCACTGTCCTTCAATTCAGGCTCAGATCATTGCTTGTTTCCTACAGTGGTAGACTACTGACTCTTCTGGTTTCTCTAATAGGTATTACTCATTATATATCAACAACCCGGCTCATTAAAATTTGGCTTCTCAAGTACAGAGCTATCCTCATGACAGTAACGTAAACAGGGGTAATATTAAATATATTTAACAACCCATAACAATTAGGACTTGGGCCCTGACCAGTCAGAGTAAATGCTGGCCAGGAAGGTGCACCATTAAAAACACCTGAGTATCAGCTCTGTACATTTTGAGGTCCACGAGCCCAGGGACTATCTTATTTACCACTGATCTCCAAAGCTAGTATAATTCCTGGCCCTGAGAGAGAATGAAAGAAAGAAAGGGAAGGAGGGAGAGAAAGAAGAAGGAAAGACAAGTAAATAAGTCAATAAATAATGCGCCTTAGCTTGGATGAATCTACCTTTACGAGATGGATCCACTTGCATAGTGAGTTCATAATCAGACTTCTGAGCCTCCCAAACTTAAGGGTTAGACCAATTCACTAAGGTGAGGAGCAGCCTTCAGTGAGGTCTCCCGGGAAATAGTCTCAGCCTTCCTACAGGCAGTCCAGTCTCCTGGCCCAGCCCTGCAGACACCATGGGGATTTTCCCGCACAGAACCTACCGTGACATTACCAACATAAGGAACAGACTTGGAACAACCCCTAAGAATCCAGCCCCCCAAATCAAAGGCATCTACTGATGTGTTTTCCTAAAAACAACTTCACATGCTTTGTCTTCTCAACACAAATCTAAGACACAACAACAATTAACTAACTTAATGGATTAATACAATAAGTCAATTTTGCTGCAAATTAAAGTCTGGCTAGTAGTTACAAGTTTGATTATGGAAACAGCCTTTCATTGTTGTTGTTGCTGAGGAAGATTCACCCTGAGCTAACACCTGTGCCAATCTTCCTCTATTTTGTATGTGGGATGCTGCCACAGCATGGGCACTGACAAGTGGTATACGTCCACGCCCAGAAACCAAACCCAGGCCGCCAAGCAGAGTGCACTGAACTTAACCACCAGGCCACTGGGCCGGCCCCTGAAACAGTCTTTTTAGTCATGTAATAATAAAACTTCCCTTCTTCATCTCTTATGCTTTAGACTCGGACTATCAGCCATGTTGTTATTGGGAAAATGTATGTCTAGTTGATGAAATTATTTGATCATAAATTTACTTGAAACATAAAATAAACCATCTTAGAGGGTATATTCAGAACATACTGTGGGAGGGCTAATATTTACAATATTCTGTTTCCTTCCCTTTCGCATGTCAGAAACACCCACTAAAAATTCACACATTTAATGACATGTAAACCAGAAAGACTATTTTGAATTCAAACAGTTTATCATGACGTGAAAAGGATTTCTAACCAAAAAAGCAAAAGGTTTAATATAGTGGTTAATTTTATATTTACAAACCAAGGGTTTTTCAGTATTTTTGTTATGTATACAATGTTTACAGTGATCAGTCAACAAATATAAGCAAAACAGCCTTCACTATGACTGCTAAGGATACTAAGATATTTTTCCAAGTTATAGACATTTTCCCCTAGTCTAGTTCTTAATTGAAAACTAAAGAAAGATTGAAGACAACTGCATTTTTCCATCAAAAAAACTCCTAACTCATCAACAAATCTGTAGCACATATTTCTTTTCTCCTGTGACACTCTGTAGGACATTTTTCACTCATGCAAAGCTTTTAAAATGCAAAATGAATATTCCTCAACTCTCCTTTGACTTTCATAATTGACAATATTTTACAATCCAATTATTGAATGACCCATGATTCTGACCTTTATCTGGGCTGACATGACTCTCAGTTCTTCTAATTCTCATTCTTCCTTTCTGCTCTGTTCTAGTCTAGGGTATCTGGAATTATTTGAAGTGGAAGTAGAATCAGTTCATTTCCTAATATCCCCGTCATCTAAAGAGATTTGCAAATATCCTTGTAGTTATCAATATATTTTATCACAAAAACAACTTGATAACTACAATTCTAGACTCACATTGAACATCACAATGTCAGATGTGTTCAAAGGAGCATGTGTATGTCCTCAGAGTACCCATTCCATGGACTCTTACTTACCAACTATTGCCTAAAATAGAATGGAAACAGAAGCTTTGCATTTACAGCTTTAAGGCACCCATCTACTTTAACAAAAATTTCTGGAAGAGGTAGTACTTCTTAATATGTTTCATGGTACCAAAGGTCTAAAGAAAACACCACTTAATTGCTTTAGCTGTAAACCTTATTAGACTGTCTAGCCTCAGAAATTTCCATCCCTTTAAATATTCCTCTACACTACTTTCTCTAAAATATGCTTGTAACTAAACGCCAAGTTAATTTTGCATCCAAAGGATAAATCATGTCATATCTTCTCTTCTGAGTTTGGATATTTTGTATGCACTGTAGGATGGCTCTGTGTGATGTGCTGGAACTCACGTAAAGCATTCTGATGGTATTAACAAAGCATTTCAAATATCCTTGTACTACAAAGTTGCAGGATAAATAACACTTAGCTATTTTGATCATCACATTGTTAGATGGCTTGTTCTCCAGTATGTATTTCTTGTACAATTTTGAGCTCATGTAATATTTTTCTTATCACTAATCCTTTGGAAACAAAACAATCAGTGACACCATCTAGAGAAGGCTTTTTTTTTTTCCCCCACATTTCACAGAGTAGTAAATCCAGAATAATAAATCATGTATGAGCACGAAGGCTAGATCTGTCTGAGTTTTCTCGGAACACCCTCTCAGTCTTCCAACCAAAAACACTCCAGCAGGAACTGCAGCTATTGTTCAACAGAGACATCTTTCATCCATTTCATTTAGCATTTAGAGAAACTGTAGAAACGGGAATTCAGTGCTGTCAGTTTCAAGTAATAGTCAAGTATACCAAATAAAACACTGGGGTATTATAAACCTTAGTGTTTAAATCCAGGAGAATACAAATTGAGAACCTCCCCTTTTTGAATTTTCTTTTCTTTTGCAAGAAAATTCACGTGAAAAGTCTTGACTTTTGCACCATGTTAAAAAAGTGAATGCAAATTTTCATGGCTTTGGATCTGGTTAATCTAAAGGCAATGGATGATTAAATGATATTATGCTTGGAAACTAAATGTATTTTCCAAATTGGCTGACTCTTACTCTCTTCTTCAATGGTAATTAAAAGATTAAAACTACTTTTACATTGCTCAAATTTAAAAATCCAGAATGTAAATCTATAATTTTACAATCTCAGGAAAAACCTGAACTTGTATATAATAAAAATATTTATCTCTACAGACTTTATATTTTTATCTTTCATAGAACAATTTCACTAAATAAGATCATGAGGGAAAACGCATAATTTAAAATAAACCATAAATAAAGATCTTTGATCAAAGATGCTGGTACCTCTCCTCATTTTTACTAAAAGGAATAAATATAATTTGTTTTTCTGAATGTTATTATTTAAAGTAGAATTTATTTATTTGCTTAAAGATGGTTCACTATCTCCGCTATTCAATTTTCTAAAGATATTATGCTCTCTTTATTCCAAATAACCAAGTAAGTTTTAGTTAAGTTCTCCATGAATATGAGGAATACACAAGCACTTTTTTGGTATCATCAAAATTATTAAATAAAAATACATGAAAAGCAGGAAATAAATTTTATATAGTTGTCAAAAACACATATCTCATTTTGCAGAAAATGCAAAGAATACATTTATAGACAAGTACTTATATTTTTACCCAGTTTAATATAAATAATACATTCATGTGTATCTGGGAGCCACATTGGGGTACATATAAAAATAACAGTACATGAGTAAATCAGAAGTCAGAATGTCATCCGTACTCTCAGCAGAAATTTTACTTATCTAAATATATTTTAAAATAAATAAAATTGGATCTTTTCCATTATTTTTCTTCTTCTAGAAAGCTAAATATATATTTACTGTGAGGAGATGATAATTCATTCCAGATGACTATGAATAAAATTTATTTCATTGATTTTTCTACTCTCTGATTGTCTTTGTTAAGGAATTTTGATGATTTTTTAAATTGTTTATAAGGTTAATAAACTCTTTAAAAACTCAGAAGAGGGCAATGGGAAGAAAACTACTATCAGCTTTGTGGCTTACTCATTTTGATCTTGGTGAACCACAAGTGAAATGGCCAGTTAATTATGCAACTTCCATGTGCCTTATTCAGATGGTAAAGAATAAGAATGCTCAGGAAGGGGCCAGCCCAGTGGTGTAGTGGTTGAGTTCATGGGCTCCACTTCAGCAGCAGCCCGGGGTTTGCAGGTTTGGATCCCGGGCACTGACCTAGCACTGCTTGCCAAGCCATGCTGAGGTGGCATCCCACATAAAGTAGAGGGAGAATGGGACAAATGCTAGCTCAAGGCCAATCTTCCTCACCCAAAAAAAAAAAAAGCACAAGAAAGCTCAGGAAATGAGGGGATTCACAATAAATATTTTCAGGTTCACGGCAGGAATCATTTCTCCTAAAAATCTTTTTAAAAGAAAAGAATATACTGTGTGCCATGGAAGAATAAAAATCATTCAATTTTCCCTTGATTATTTAGGAAATTATAACTTCTCATTTTGAATAATAATGATCACTGCACGACAGCATAAATAGGGAGTGGGAAAGCACTGTGGAAATGGAACTCCTCCGGAATTGGATTTTTGGAATAAATCCCTGAGATAAACTTAGTTTCCTAATGTTTTTCCTTTCTACAATTTTCTCTGGCCTCTGGAGAACTTTTGTTCCACTCAGCCACACTTTGCCTCTTTGCCGCTTGTCCCGTCTCTCCAGAGCCCCCTCTGGCCTGCTCGCCCTCCACTCCACATCACTCCCTCTTGGCACATGGGTCCTGAGAGCAGCAGACGCTTATAACCAGGGACTCCCTAGGCGCTGGAACTACGGGCATCTTAAGACTTGAACTGCCCCCAAAAAGTGTTTTCTAGATTAACACTAAGTGGCGAGTCTTCTAGGTGTGGGGCCTGACTCCAGATTCCACTTTTAACATTGACAAAACAAAAACAGTTTTGGGGGCATTTCAATTAGTCAAGGTGCAGTGACCGAGTGTTTAAAGAATTTGGTTTTCACTGGTAAAATACTCATAGAGTTATAGAATTCTAACTGGAATAGAATTAGAGAGCATACAGTCCACTGTTTCATTTTATAATTTAGAAAGAGAAGGAGGAATAGGAGGGAGAGGAGGAGGGGCGGGGGAGAAGGGGGGGAGAATGCTACCTGCCCGAGGCCATGCAGTCACTCACTGGTATAGCTACAGTTAGAATCTTGCTCTCCGGGCCGGCCGGTGGCCAAGTGGTTAAGTTCGTGCACTCCCTTCGGGGCCCAGGGTTTTGCTGGTTCAGATCCTGGGCGCGGGCATGGCACCGCTCATCAGGCCATGCTGAGGCGGCATCCCACACAGCACAACCAGAGGCACTCACAACTAGAATATACAACTATGTACTGGGGGGCTTTGGGGATAAGGAGGGGAAAAAAAAAGATTGGCTACCAATGTTAGCTCAGGTGCCAATCTTTAAAGAAACAAACAAAAAAAAAAGGATCTTGGTCTCCAAGGAGCTGTCCGTTCACATTTCCAAGCAGGTAATAAACCAAGATCTTGATATTCCATTAAAAAATGTATTAAGTCCTTACAATTCGCTGAGCAACCCAATGAGGCAGACACCATTAATAACACCTATTGAATAGTCTAAAAAAACCAAGGCTTAAAGAGAGTTAAGTAGTTACTAAGCCACAAAGTTTGGAAGTGGTGGAACCAGGATTCAAGCTGAAAGAGTCCTCCACGTCACATCACCCCAGGAGCACCATTATTGATGACCTTCAAATACAGAAGCCAGCTCTAGGCTGTCACTTTCCACTTTGAAGACCTCTTTCATTCTCAAAATCTACTAGCAAGCAGCTCACTCTCTTGCCACATTCCTTTTTATGATTTTATTAAGACATCTTTCCACAATGACTTCCTAAACCAATTCCTATGCCTGCACTTTATGAGATTATTTTATGTAAATATTAAAAATGTTACAACCTCAATCGTCCTGCAATGCCTCGAAGTCCCAGATGACTAGAGAAAATGATGCAGGGGAGCAGTACGCTACTCATTTAATCCCTGAATTTACTATGAAATATCCCAGGAGCTGAAGGTAACAGAAATAGACTTTATATGGACTTCAAATAAATTCTCTAAGCTTTTCACTGCTACTCACTTGTAACTCATCAGCTTCACTGATTAAGAGTTAAAGATTTCTCTGATTCATAGGGACTTGTACATAGTAATCAATAAATAATTGGTGATGGACAAATTGCCACAGATGGACATTTACGCTTGGGATGCGTCTGCATTGCATGCTGTCTTCCTTGCAAAATAGCTTGCAGCAGTGGTTGGTACGTCAGCATAACAACCTGTTAATCTAACTCCCACTTCTAATGTTCCTCTTTCCACAGATGTGTAGTCACTTACCAAAAAGACGGCCTGGTCCTACTGTGCATACAAGCTACTGTTATTTTGCAATATTTATCACTAATAAGACAAAAAAGAAGTTAACTTTATTAAACAAGAGTGGCCTCGCACCACCCAACTTTGCATCTAATGTTTGAAAGCTTTGTTGTCATTAGATCAGGAGCCAGCATTTCCAATGCCAACCACAGCTGCAACACCTGCATAAATAACAATGCAACGTGGAAGGGAATACTTACCCTACTATGCAGAGGAGTAACACACCAGAATAAAAGCAAAAAGAAAATCACCTTTTTTCTCAAGTTTCAGTGATGTAAGGCAATCCAGAAACAATGACCTGGCACTAAATACAGAGAGTTTAATGAAAAGATTAAGTGGGTGATTTCAGAGTGGTTTTTCTTCTTTACTTCTAGTAAGGTACACGATAATCCTAAAAGTCAAAACATCCTAGGAGCACAGACAGTCCCGAGGAAGGCCTGCTCACGACTGCCAAGTGTGACAGAATACAGCACGAAACTAGCCCTTGCTATCACAAAAGGGCTCTGTTTTTTAACATAAGACGATGTCAGTAACAACACACAAGGACAAATCTGGGCACTCGAGCAAAGCAGAAGTAGAGAAGAAGAAACAACCAAACTTTGCATCAGTACTCATTCTTGGCACTGCAGAGGGAAAGGAGAGGTTCTAATTTTAGCGTGGTTTCTAGAAAGCTCTGAGATCAGCCCTGATAGAACCATGCTTGAGAGTTCCTAAATCAAATCCTTCGTTTCACCGCCCTATGCCAATTCTTACTGCCTCCTCCCTCCAGCTTCTCAGGAGGCATCTGCACCGTTGTTACCCCTCCAACACCAATGGGCAATTTACAGTGGAGACGGGTTTCCCCACCTGACAGGCTGTCAGAGGTCTACGAACCTCCAGGGAGTGACTGCCATGGCCTGGGCACAGCTAGCGTCCGATTCCACCAGGGTGTCTGACTCAGAATGTGAAGAACACTGCTAAGGAATACGAACATTTAAATCAACATCTGAGATTGTACAAGAGCTGGCTAAAACGCGTCACTAATTAATAACCGTCCTGGATGTGAAGCTTTAGGAATACAGAGACAAAATTCCTACGTTAATTTGCAGAGTTAAGACAATGTCATTCATAACCAGTGGGGTGTGGATTGGGTTTGTATTCGTAGGGGGTAAATTTGACAAATTTCTGGAACAATTAGTTAGCCATTGAGAAAATCGTCCATTTATATTTGGGTTGCTTCCAAGTTTGTGTGTCGGGGGGAGTGGGTGGATGGATGGATGAGTAGGTGGACGGATAATAGGTGTGACTATTTGAATTAGAAAAAATAATTAAAATGGTTCAATTACATATCAGATGAAATTAAAAATTATACTTAACTTCTTTCAGATTATTTAGAGGATTATGATATATGACTCTAATGATATTAACTATATTATAACTATTTGTGAAATGGTAATTACCTTAGCAAAACTTCTGCTGAGAAATCTTTGTATTAACATGATCAAAGAAAATTAATTTGGATATTTTAAAGTTTTATGGCTAAGATGAATTTGATGACACGTCAATGTAAAGTTATTAGCCATTATTTAAACGAGTATTTCTTTTAAATCTTTAAATTTATGGAATATAATAAACACTCTTATTTACAGGGTTTATTAAGAATTATTGAACTACAATCAAAGAAAATGAAGTATTCTCAACATAGATTAAGAAACAACTGTTAATATCATTAAAATCAAAGATTTATGGGCCAGCCCAATGGAATAGCGGTTAAGTTCGCATGTTCTGCTTCAGCAGCCCGGGGTCCACAGGTTCAGATCCTGAGCATGGACCTACACACTGCTCGTCAGGCCATGCTGGCTGTTTCGGCATCCCACATACAAAATAGAGGAAGATAGGCACAGATGTTAGCTCAGCAACAATCTTCCTCAAGCAAAAAAAGAGAAAGATTGGCAACAGATGTTAGCTCAAGGCCAGTCTTCCTCACCAAAAAAAAAAAAAAAAAAAAAGATTTATCTCCTTAATTTCAATATAATGTCAAAGATACAGGGCATAAAAAAAGATTTACTATCAGAAAATGTGTTCATTTTCAACATAAGAAGTATATTTAAATTCAATGTCAGACGTATATAAAAATGATCAGATAATAACTATTCACTAACAATATTCATTTCATATATGCCCACATGGGTCCCTGTGGAGACGCACTAGAATGCTGTAGAACGCTTCCTCCCTCAGGCAGGCAGCTACCTCCACGTGGGAGGGTGGGGTCCAGCTGAGCATGCCCAGTCGTGCCTTCTACAGATTACCAATCATTAAAGTCCCTCCAGGAATGAAGTCAGCCTGGAGCTCCATCACAGAGAGGAACCATCAGAGGAAGAAATGCTTCTCCCTAACATGCACTGTTGCCATTTTTCTGGCTCGTTTTGGTTTCGTTGCCTGAGTCATACTGCAGCATTCTCTAAAATAGTCCACCTAAGATTAAAACAGAACCACCATCTCTTTCGTTTTAACTATAACTTCCAAAAGACAAAGTGCAAAATTCTTTTGAAATTCTCATGCCACGTGAATACTTCCAGTAGGTGGAAATTTTGTTCACTCTAACAGTGGCGGTCTTCTTTTTGCTAACGTGCAGTCCCAAACTCACTAAGAAAACCAGATCACACGAAATTCTTGAAAACACACAATATTACAATAAAATGCAAGCATATTATCCTAAAGAATGCTAGTGGCAAGAAATTTTGAAGACAAAAGTTGGACACAATGGTCTGAAATTTGTTCCAAAGGAGAAAAAGGCCGTAGGGAGCCCCAGCTCACGGTGGGAGGCAGACGTGGACCGGACAGCAGCCTGCAAGGCTGGGCCTGGGCCCCAGGCAGGCACTTCGGCTCCCTCGCCCGCATGCCTCAATGCTGAACCCCTTGAGTGGACGGTCTCCACCATGATATCTCCACATCCTCGAAAGTGCAGCGTGACACAGGGATGGAGAATATCGGATCTGAAAACAGACTGTCCTCGGGCCTTTTCTCAGTTCAGCTCTTACATCCGTCTGAGCTTGGGCAGTCACAAAATCTCTCACAAACTCAGTTTGTTCATCTGTATAATGACAACAATACCACCCCTCTAGGGAGGCTGTCATAAAAGAAGATGATACAGATGCATGTGTGTACATATATGTAACTACATGTAGTGTCTAGCACAGAACCTTAGAACATGCCTCAATCCATGTGTGGTGTCTGTTATATTCATATTAGTAGAATTAGTGTATTTGATCACCAGCGGCTTACACTACAGTTGCTACACTTCACAGGTGAACTCTTTGCATAAGGTCTAAAGTTTCAACTGAAGCAGTTATTTACTTTTATCATATCGGACAGCAAAACATAGAAAAGCAAACCTTGACGTACTCTCCGATCCTATTTCTCCCTGCATGTACAATGAGTCCAGCTGCAAGTAGGGATTTGCCCCTTCTGAACTGCAGCTTAGGCAAAGTCAGTCTTACAACAGGCTATCATGCACACGACACTGTTCCAGAGATAAGTGCAAGTGCAATGCTAGGACGCCCCAACTGTCTACTTCCCCCCAAGAAAGAAAAACCGGAGCAACGCCGTCCTCCAGGGGAGCCTGACGCAAAACCACAAATTCAGTCTGACTTGCTGTGTATCCCTGAGAGCATCTGAGCTGCAGGTGGGGAAGGCGAATTCTGCACACCTGGGCAGAGAGAGGCATCGCTAGCACCCAGAGGGGAAAAGAGATCATGAAGAGTCACTTTGAGCAGCAAACAAAACTTTGACTAATTTATAACCTGGCTGCTTTTTATTCTTTCACATTTACAAAATTATGTGGTCACCCCAGTCCCCAAGCTCTTGAGAGGTGGTTAGCAACCTCCATGGAAACTTCCAACTCAGGTTTTTCCTTACTTCCCACCATTATGGTCTCTCACAGGGTCCCCGACCACATTTTCTGGAAATTGTCCTCTTTCTCAGCTTCCAAGAAATACTGTCTCTTGGCTTTTCTCCTTATTCATTAAGTATTCTTTTGTTACTGCCTTCTCTGATGGTTTTTCCTTCTCATTCCCCATATTTTGCTGTTTCCCCAAGTTCAGCTCAGAAGTCTCCTCTCCCGATAGTTTCTCCCATTGGAATTTCATCAAATTGATTATTTCAGTTCCATCCTCTATGTAAACCACCCCCAAATCTGTCTCAATTCCTGACCTCTGTCCCACACACTGGATCTGCATTGTGGCCGTCAGACGGACAAGACAACCTTCTTTCACGCTGACATCCTCCGAATTCTCTTCTCCCTGGGGTTTCCCATTTCCGTGAAAGGCAACTAACTCTGTCCCAGGAGCTCAGTTCTCAGGACTTCCGTTCTTCCTTTCAGTCTGTCTCATCTATACTTTTGATCCCTCCCTTCCAAAGCTTCTCTTTTCTAAATCTTCCTTCCCACCACTACCAAATTAATCCCTGCGAAACACAATTCTGATCACACCCATCTCTATTTAAAAAACCAAAACCTTCCATAGAAACCAGGTCTCCACAAAGATCAAAACATGAACTCGAAATATCTGACGCTATTTCTGACTGCTTTTTCCTCAACACTCTCCTCCAATCCGCTATATACCAAAGGAAAACGTCTGCCCGTGGCTCCTTGTTCATGGCTGCTGCCTGCTCCGTGTAAGCTCTTTCCTCTGCCAGAATAATATTAAACACAACTGATAAACTCTTTCCCAGATGTGTTTGTGTCCTTTGCAAACCACCTTTATTCGTTCTATTGGGATTTATAATCATTCCCACAGGCCTTATACAATACGACTTTCAAAAGAATCTCGTATTCTGGTTATTTTCCTGTAGCAGCCATTATTTAGAATTTCACTTGATTACTTCTTTTTCAAGGATTGTCACAGCTAATCTTATTTCCTAAGCCCAACTCTCTCCCGGTGTATATGAAAGGATATTTATGAAAAACAGTGAAACTTGAGTATGAAAGAGAAATAAGGTGTAACCAAAACAGTCATAGAATCACAGAACCTTGGAAGGGACCTCTGGGTTCATCTGATTCAAACTCTGACCCGTTGCTGGGACCGCTGACGGCACCCCTGCCAGACAATGTTCTGACGGCTGCTGATTCTCCAGCGAGAGGAAGCTCATGACTTTGGGGAATAGGACATTCCATTGTTGGCAGCTATTATTGTTAGAAAGTTCTTCCTTACTCTGGGCCAAGACATACTTCCTGGTAACTTTTCCTCATCACTCCCAGCTCTAGGACTACAAATACTTGGGCTTCTGTTATTTCTGGAGGGTTAGATAATAGGACTCCTACAATCTGTTAACGTTTGCAAATCCACCTTATTGTTTTACGGGTCAAAGGATGGTACAGACCATCTGGATCCCCTACCTGCTAACCAGTGTAATATATGTCTACTATATCTGGTAATAACCCAGCCCTGGTGTTCTAGTGGTTAAGGTTCAGCTCTCTCACTGCTGCGGCCTGGGTTCCCGTCCCAGGCAGGGAACCTTGCCACCTGTCTGTCCGTTGTCATACTGTGGTGGCTGCATGTTGCTGTGATGCTGAAAGCTGATGCCACTGGGATTCCAAATACCAGCAGGGTCGCCCATGGTGGACAGGTTTCAGTGGAGCTTCTAGACTGAGACAAACTAGGAAGAAGAACCTGGCCACCCCCTTCCAAAAAAATTGGCCATGAAAACCCTGTGAATAGCAATGGAGCATTGTCTGACAGAGCACCGGAAGGTACGAGGATGGTGCAAAAAGACTGGGGAGGGTTCTGCTCTGCTGTCCATAGGATCACTAGGAGTTGGAATCTGCTCGACAGCACTAACAACTAATGTCTGATAATGCAGAGTAGTTTTTTCTTTCCTTCCTTTTCTTTATCAATTGCTCCCTTTAGCCAAATTCACTGTTTTAATTCTCTGATTCTTACAAAAATGTTACTCTTTCTAGCTTCCTCATTGGATTATTTCTTCCATCTTTTGGTTAGGAATTTTGTATTTCCTCTACTGACCATATTTCTAGAATTACAGGTTGAGCTGCCATACTTTGGGGCTCAGCTTGGAAACATTCTGAAACTACCACAGAACCATCTGCCATACCCATCCAATGGGAGTTATTGCAAAACCCACTTTCCTCTCCTGGTTAACAATCTGATATCACTAATTGGTGGTAATGTATATCAGCTCTCCTTCTGCAAACACCATTAGTTTACCTACATACTGATCCTTGGAAAAGATTTTATTCACAAAATCCATTTGAATTAGAGGAGTGATAGTTGGCAAAGACAGAGGATTAGAGACGGAGTCCTGAAGCCCAGCCCCCCGACACTGGGTCCTAAAGTGATGGTGGGCAAACCACGGAACTTGTCTGCAAACCAATTTCCTCATCTGCAAACAATAAATTACAACATCCCACAGACATCTATTATATTGTTTCAACCTGAGTGCAGTGTGACATCAGTACTTCTAACCCCATCCTCTAAAGATCCGAACATGAAGTACTGTTTTCAAGTTCCCAGAGCCTGACTCTTAAAGGTGTTGAAGAAGGTGAGTTAAGGACTCCAGTCGGCCCAACTTCAACATCCACTCTGGAGGACACCACATGCTAAAATGAGGAAGAAGAATTCGATGAGGTTCAGGGTTGATCATATTTTACGATTCTAATGACATATGCAGACACCTACAGAATAGTAAAATAGTTGAGAAGGGATATAACCTGAAAAACCAACATTAAATAAGCCTGGTGATGAATTAAAACAAAAAAGTCAGCACACAGTGCTCTTTTTCTAACCACCTGGGCCTCCCATTCTGTCCAAAGTTGTTCCCTGGTTAGGTCTGATCACTGAGACACCGATTAATTGACAAATCCAAGCAAGAGAATAATTTAATGTTGTCTTAATTAAGCCTTGTTATCATCTATTCTCTTTGCTCTCAAATTTGAGGCAGATGACAGGATCATCTTCTTCCACTGTTATCACCATTTGGATGCTGGAAGCCTGTGACCATCTCCACTCTCTGAGTCAGTAAGGTGCATGCCGGGCGATTTTTACACTCGGTCAACTGCCCCATGTAGCTTTGAGAGTGGTAAGCAGACAGCATGCTAGCATGCCACATGCCAAACTTCCCAAGCCTCTGGACGAAGCTCTTCCCTGGAAGGTTCAAGAACTCCCGCTGGCCTGCTCCTCCTGCCAGGGTCCTTCAGCCCATATTTTGGTTCTTTCCTTGTTTCTCTGGAGTGGGAGGGAAAGGACCTCAAGGGTATTCTCACTAATTTACATAAAATAATCTATAGAGGAGGATGTCCTTAAAACCACAAAGATAAACAAAACAGGTGTATATAAAATAAACATAATCTATCTGTATTTCCCACAAAAGCTATCATTTCTTGACTTGGTAAATAATAACGTTTTATGTCCACACAACATCCAAGCCTCACAGCAAGATTTATAAGGAAAGGAAATCATTTTCTAGAGAAACTGCCTTGGAACGAGCTGGCTCATTATCTAAGGCAGCAGAATGTCAACTCTGCTTAACCCAGACTTCCTTCACAAATGAGGCAAAAAACATCCTGGTTAAAAACATTCTAGTCCAGTGGAGAACAGAGAAAGGTCATCAAGCCAACATTTACATAATTTACTTCTATTAAATTTTTTTTTCCATTTCTATGGAATGCTATCTAATACCTACATATGTTTAAGTTCATGAATTGAATTAGAAGAGATTATCCCTAATAGTCCAGGACCTGCGACCTACTCATCACTCTGCTGGCAAGCACAGCCGGCCTCTGTGGCAAGAGTTCTGTGCCCGAATCTTCCATAAGGAAGGATGGGAATCTATTATCTGCTACAGCAACAGAGTCATGTTAAAGGAATCAACAAGGAGTAAGCTACCCATATTTTGATACCAAATTCTGTTACGTCTACTTTAAGAAGAATTGTGTGCCATACCTGGACTTACATATGCTTTCTCTCTTTCTGAAATACCAACAATATATATTTTAGATTTGTCAGTATTTTACTCTAAACATCTAAAGATTTTTATTTAACTGTCCCATTGTAAAGCTCTCATTAACACAAGAAATCCATACAGTCCTGAATTGTAAAAATGCAGTTAACTTTTTTGAGATAACACTATTTCTTCACACCTCATTAAAAGATGGCCTAACAGACTAGAGCAAAAGAATTAACATGAAAATACGTCAAATTCCACAAGCTGTGAATTAAGCAGATTAGTTAATGGAGAGGGGGGTGGGAGAAGCAGTGACACATATTTTCCTACTTAGTCATAAGTATGCTAAAAAAAAGAGCAGTTTAAAAAAAAAGAGAGAGCAGAGGGCAATAGTTTTCATCAACTATTCTGTTCCATTAGCCTTGCCAATAATGATCAATATTGTTGCTTTAAAAAATTTTTTAAATATACAAATCCAGATCTACAGTCTGTGAATACCCATGAATTTCAGAACCATTTTCATCAACGAAAATAAAACAAGCTCAAGCGAACGACATCTCTAAAAAGTTTTCTCTTCGCATCCTTTCAGAGGGTCCTGTCATTGTTGGGTTCCCATCGCATTTTCGTCATCCAGAGTGATGATTATACCGGCAAACAGAGAACAGAAGAATCTCTTTTCCTTTCTGACCCTGCAAGACGAGGTCACAGAAAGCCTCAGACAAAGGCCACGGTCTGCAGGACTCGTTTCACTGCGCCTAGAAAGACATGGCCCTTTCACCGCGGCTTCTCTCTGAACCGCGCACTGTAAAGAAACCCTAAGACTCGGGGGAGGGGCGGTGACAGGGAAGACAAAGAAGAGGCAGGAATCTCAGAACGAGGGGCACAGTGACGGCAAAGGTTACAACTATCCAAGACAATTGAAAAACACCAGTTTGAGAGTTACTTTTTAAATTCTTTTCCTGCTATATTCTATAGAATATCCACGTCACTCGAAGGCATCTCTGACCCCAACACCACAGGAGACTCAGCCTCCCCGGGCCCCTTCCATGACTTTCAGGCAAACGCAAGTTTTACTGCTGAGCTCCCACAGACAAAGCTGTTGACCGAGCCCCGTTACATAAATGAAGCTTAAAAAACCCTTTTTGAAAACAATTCTGAAATGTTTTACATGGGCAAAAATACTACGCTTTAAAAATGCTGTGCTGCAATTCTTCTGATGAATAACAAATTGCAAATTGATTTTTCAAGATAGAAAGAGCATGTTTTTATACTCCAGTAATGAAAACGGAAACAGCAACTTGTAAATTCCTCCTCCTCAAAGCCCCAAATTAATGTCCATGAGGGAAAAAGACAAACTATTTTCAACTTTCAGCCCACTGAATGCATTCAATATGACAAGGTTAGAGAAAATCAAACCTGTCCTCTTCTCAAACATATTTTATTTCTTTTCCTGTGGGGAAAGGCAAAGTGTTCAACACCACCTGTTTCTTGATTCAGAGTATAGAAAACTGAGTCCCAAAATGGAACTGGTGACCCTATATATGACACTGAGGTTAGGGGAAGCCCTTTTCTTAATATGGTTTTCATGATTGATGAATGACATTCCCATATTTACTCTCACATCTTTCTGGCTTACAGAAGCCCCCTCTGGCTGAGAATGCCATCCAGAAAAAAATGTTTTCACCACCTAATTCCTAACCGCTCTCCTACCCTGTTTTTCTGCTTCTAAAAAAATTGCAGTGGCAAATAAAAAATTTCTTCCAGTAGAAGTTTTTTTTTTTTCTTGCCAGAGCCTATTAAAGACTAAAATAAAGAAGCAACAGCTGCTAGCTCTGGGCTGCTGTGAAGGGTACGTCCCAGAGCAGCAGTCACATATCCGACCTCCGGGCCGTCTTTCTTTTCTCCCTCTTCTTATTACAGGTGGAAGAGCCGTCAGACAGGGGCACATGCATGACTATCGCAAATGGATGGGAGGAACATGAAATCTTCAGGATTTCTGAAGGGAATGCCTTGGCAACCTAACTATTTAAGCACCAATGTTTAAATGAAAAAGAAACCTTCCGTGTAAGAACACCTTCCCCTCACTTCCGGGGCCTTTCATCACACACCCTTTGTGTGGGTCACAAGAGCAATGACTCTGCGATGGGCGCTCTCAACGAATAAAGATTATTCATTGAAGGAAGGAGGAAATACTAGAAGGTGCAGATTAAATTCCCTTTTTATAACTTTCTTTTAGTAGGGATCATGAACATCTCGTGAATTAACAAAGCAGACGCTACGTGCTGCAGACGGCTGAGGCCTAGAAGCTGAGTGCTTATGCAATTCTTTACTTCCCTTTCAAAAGGGAAAATGCTGGAGGGAAAAAATGAGGAATATTACCTTCAAATGAGTTTTTTGGCATAAACATTCTCTATATGCCTACTTTTAGTTATTAAATTGTTTATTAGGAGGAAATCAGGAAACAACATTTAGAAAGGAAAAAGAGTGCTAATGAGACATGCACATTACGTTGTAGCCCTGGAAAGTCCTAAATTGCTTGCTTCCCCAAAAGTTCATTTTTAAGAACCCTGGTTAAACCAAAACAATAGTTTCCAAAATAATATTTACTTGGTGAATAATTACTCACTGTGCTGAACAATGATAACAATTATAGTTAACATTTCTTTGGTGTTTTCCAAGGGGTCAAGTTCTGCTAACTACATTACAGGAATCCCCTTATTTAATTGTCACAACCACCCTAGGGGGTAGGAACTATCATGACCTCATTACACAGAAAAGTGACTTTCCCTGAGACCACATAACTTGTAAGTAACAGAACTAGTATTCCAACTCCTAGTGTCGTCAGAGCCCACATACTGAACTATCACATCTCCCAGCTCAGGCCGCCAATGTGGGGGCTGCAGACATCCGCAAGAAGATTGTCAAAAATGCTGCATAGACTCCTTAGATGTCTCAAAAAAAGAAAATTAAACTATAATTAACCTGAATTTCAACCGCATCACAAAAAGAGTTTAAAACAGTGGTTCTCACACTTTGGCTGCATCAGCATCCCCTGGGTGGGCTTGTTAAACGCAGACTCCTGGGTCCACCCCAGAGTTTCTGATGCAGTGGGGCTGGCGTGGGGCCCAGGAATTTGCATTTCTATCAAGCTTCCAGGTGATGCTCATCAGACCACACTTGAAGAAGCACTGGTACAAACCATCACTTGAGTGATACTTACACAGCGGAAGAAATTTTGTTGGGTACTATTACCGAAAAGAAGTGAGCCATAAAAAGCATACCCTGACTCCCGGTTATCGAGATGACGTACATTTAATCAGAAAAGAAGCAGCCGTGAGGGTGTGTAAACCTTCACAGCAGCTGCTGGCTTGGTATTCATGGGCCCTGTGGGGATTTACCCGACACAGCAGAAAGAAGGACTAGGAGCCGAAGAATGTGTTCTGGTTCTTGCACTACATAGCTGCATTCAACCATTCTTAAATCCAGTCTCCTCTTCTGGAACACAGGAATAATAATTCTCTTGCCTTTTTTTTTTTGTTTTGCTTTGTTTTTTTTTTGTATACTGTAAGAATCTGATGAAGTGACTGAATAAAAATATTTTATACAGTAAGGAACAATACACAACGTAAGGTAGCATTGCTGTGATTCTCATTAAATTTGATTTAACCTCAAAATGTAGAGCTTTTGTTTTCCTTAGAGAAAACTACATTTTACACCAGTTTAAGATTGTTGACTATTATAATGAGTCATGATCAGAGCATATTCTAACTCAAAAATTTCCTAAAGAGTTAGAGGAGACGACGGAAGATTGGAAAATTGGAGAGTGCATCTTCTATAAAAATAACTGACTTCTGAACAATAAAATGAACAGAGACTGGTTACACAACCCTCTTGAGGAGAGAGAGCAGAAACAGAGGGGAGGTGGCGGTAAGAAGTCCTTTGCGTCTACCACCAGGGGCAGGTGAAAGCCTCCTAGCGTCACACAACCACCAAGAAAAGATAACACACTCTTGCCACAAATATCTAACAGCTCCCTTTTAAACTGAATTCAACAACAGCGTTCAGCCTCAGAAGTTTACTCTCTGTCTGTACTAATAAAATCTGTTCCTTGCACTGATTTTCATACTGTGTTCAGAAACATTTCCTAACGGATGGACTTCAATGCATTTTGAATTAGGGGATTCTCCAGTTTACACAGAAAGTTGCTAATATGCTACTTCCAGTTCCTCCTAGCCCTCATAGACTTATTTTTTAAAAAAAACAACTAAATTCCTCTTTTTCTCTTCTTGCCTATTATTATTTTAGTAAAAGCCATGGTTCATTTGCCTCATCATTTATTTTACCAGGCTTTAAAAAGTAAAGCATTTTTAGAAAAAATAATATCCCATTGACAACTGCATTACATCTGAAAACAAATTAATAAAGTATAAACACCCAAAGTATTAGGGCAAGATGGGATACTAGTGTCTCATTATCAGATCAAGATGAGAAATGATACTTTCACAATACCCATGACTTGGTACTGAATCATTAAATAATGTACTAAGATTTTTCTGGATGTTATCAGTTTCTGAAAGAATGATCTATGTCAATTAATCTAAAAAGGATTCTTGAAATGGAAAGATTTTTAAATAAAAAGCAAATGTATGTAGGGGCTGGCCCCGTGGCTGAGTGGTTAAGTTCGCGTGCTCCGCTGCAGGCGGCCCAGTGTTTCGTTGGTTCGAATCCTGGGTGCGGAAATGGCACTGCTCATCAAGCCACACTGAGGCAGCGTCCCACATGCCACAACTAGAAGGACCCATAATGAAGAATATACAACTATGTACTGGGGGGCTTTGGGGAGAAAAA
This sequence comes from Equus quagga, assembly GCF_021613505.1. Lineage (NCBI taxonomy): Eukaryota > Metazoa > Chordata > Mammalia > Perissodactyla > Equidae > Equus > Equus quagga. The sequence goes on from NC_060274.1 coordinate 23,219,766, forward strand.
GGAAAAAAATAATAAAATCTTAAAAAAAAAAAAGCAAATGTATGCAAATACAACTCCCATAGTCTACAAAAAGGGTTCACAGCTGACTTACCACTCACCCCCCAGCACTCACACACACACTCACACATACACACCCCCTTCAGCCTCACACAACCTGACGATATGGCCCCTTCCACAGATGCTTCTGCAATCACTTCAGCCACGAGCTCTCTGTCTCCACCTAATAACTGAGTTTGGATAACAGATGATCTCAATCTCATAGAATGAGTTCGTCCCTGCACCATTAATTTAAAAGAACAGGGAACAGTCAGGGGTACAGAAGAACAAAACAACTCTGTTCTGGACAAGCAGTCAGCATTCAGGGTGACACTCATCTTGAGCCACATTCAAGACCAAAAAGGAAAAAAAAAAATAAGCTGAGAGTGCGAAAAGTTACGATAATATTGCATATTGGGAATAATTAGGCCCAGTGAGATACGCCAATGATCCTTCTAAAAGTCTACTTAATTTTTAATTCCCATTTATTGTTGTTTGGGAGTTTTGAAAATTCACAAATTTTGCAGCAATGTAGGGAAAAGGAACCACAACAACTGGAAAGCGCTTATTAAGGACAACTTCTCTTGTTATGAGGGAGTGCAGAGAAGCAAAACTTCTAGTTCCGACTTTCTCTGGATACGTACGGCTTAAGTCAGCCCGCACTATTATTCCAGAAGCAACTTGTTTAAAATCAAGTAGAATTATTTTTAAAGACACATTTTGACAAAATAAAGCTATTAGTCTTAACTCTCTTACTCCTGTTTAATACTTGCATACTACCTCCCTGTCATTTATATGCATGAGTATTTTCAAAGTTGGTACACCTAATACTTACTACTATTTTGCTTACCATTCTAAACCTTGTGTGTATTTTTACATTGTAATTGTAGTCATTTTGCCATAGTTCATAAAATTATTCTGTATTTTGGAACTGTATGTAGTTCTTTGCTGTTCCTACCATAGGTAGTATTACATGAGCATCTCCACTTGTGAGCTTTGTTTCTACTAAATTATTCTCCTTGGTAAATCTCCCAGTGATTAGTCAGAAGGTACAACCTCATCTTCTTGGATGAATCCAGCATGGACTATTTTTAAAAATTAAACATCTACATTTAATTTCAGTATGATAAATCCACTTATTATGAGAGATAAATCTTTTAAAGTCTACAAATATTCATTTAAATGGAAGCATATCAGATAAATTGATAAACATTTAAAACACTGATTATATCATGTTTCTAAATAACTCATAATATTTTAATTTTATTTAAAAGAATAGGGCATGGATACAATAGATTTTGAAACATTTGATCTTAAAAAGTCAAAAATACCAACTCTAAAATGTACTAATTCATTATACTGCAAAAAATAAGTTTCTAGTTTGTCGTTTATATTTTAGAATTATTTTTCCCATGGAAGTCGCACTGTAAAATTCAGTTAAAATCCTAGGCCAACCCATAATGTAGCTAAAACAAAATTAATAATAGCCCAGAACCCCAAATCCACTAAGTACCCTGGAGCCTCAGCCCAAGATTCTGCTCCGCTCTGAGCCTCATGCGGGATGTAAAGAACAGAAGACGGAGCTGGGTGGGAACGCCAGTGCTTCCCTGGTCTCCTATGGAGAGGGGAGGAAGGTGGGTTGCAGTGGAGGGATGTGCTGGAGCATAAACCTACCACAGGGGTAGTTCTGCCCAGAAAACACAGGAAGAGGTAAACTTCACCATATTGGCCTTTCAGACATGTTGTTTTGTAAAGTTCAGGGCTGTCATGTTACCACTTCTTGGGAAGTTTTCCTTAGGTGATATCTAATTTTGTGTATGCATCAACAGAGGCAAAATGAGTGAAATGCAGACTGAGCCAGCAGGGTTGGCAGCACTCTGAACAATTCTAGCAAATCTGCTCTGGAATGATAACTAAAATGCATGGTTGCGCTCCGTCCACTTTTTCACAACCTAACTTCCCCGCCCTTCATATCAAACCTGCAGAGTGGATGGACGACCCCAGTCACAAATGTCTCCTTTAAATTACGTGCTTTAATTCATTCGTATTGCAGAACCTACACTCTCTCGGGTTTGTGCAGAACACAAAAATAAGGCAGACATGGCTCCCACCATTTAGGCATTAATAATCAATAAGGAAGAAAATACATATATTAATCATAAAACACAATATGGCAACAAAACATAGAATAAGTACAAATTGTTACAGAATTCCAAAGGAGAGATGGAGAAAAATTGAAGATTTATAAAACAGTTTCCTGCTCCATTTCTACTTTAAAATTTTATCCCAACAGGTGGTTACAAGGGTATATAGATACATGAAAATTATGGGAAAGAACTACCCATCTTATGAGGCTCATTTTAAATGCTCCTTCCAAGAAGAGGCATTTAACACACGTCTTGAGATGGGGAAGCACTTGATTAGGTAGCAAAAGAGGAAAAAGGAGTTTTAGGTTGAGGAAATGGTATGAAGACTTGGAGGCAGGGAAGTACATGGAACGTCAGAGAGAAATATTTTTTCAGTGTGTTGATTTCTTAGATTATGTAGAAGGAATCTTAGAAATAGGCTTAGAAAATACCGGTTGACGATACATGATGAAAGACCTTGAATGTCAATCCAGAAAGGCAGTCCTTAACTCAGTAACTGAAAGCTCTTCAAGGCTCCTGAGCAAATTACACTTTAAGAAATGTTTACATGAAAGTGGTTTATTCCTAGATTGCAGAGGAAGACAGGAGACAACAGCATCAGTTTCCCTATTATTACAAGAGTTTAGGTAGGAGGCATTCAAACGAAGAGCATTCAGGAAAACTAGAGAAGCTCCCAGATTTAGCAATGGATTACATCTCAGAGAGGAGCTGCTATGGAGGAGTCAACGCTATCTTTGAAATTCCGATTCTGGAGGGAAGAAAAATGATGATATTAGTGACACACTGAAGCCAGGAAAAAGCAGCTAAGATTGAAGAAGAGCTGAGATTGCTGCAGGGAGGTCCACGAGATGCTCTCCAACCAACCCCAGATTAACCTACTCAGGACTGCCTCCCATAAAATACACCGAATGACACAGCAAGCTGAATATTCAAAGCTAATCTTCCTGTGAACAGTTGCTCCCATTAGTTGAGTTCTGCTTATAAGATTATGTTTGTTCCTAGACTTTTTTTTGCTAGATATACTTCATATTCCAGCTACAAAGTTTATTGTATTTTACATGAACCAACAAAAATATGTAAGCAAAAGGATATAGGGGTCTACGAAAACTTAGCTGAATGGTTAGGAAAGTTTTCTTATAAAGGTAAATAAAAACAGCTGTGCCATTAGATATGGGCAAGACCTTTAATGACTGGTAGTAAAACTCAGAAAAAGGATTCTGTGTCCAGATCACTTTACAAGCAGTCCCTCTCTGCCGTAAAGGAATCAAAATTAAAAATCACTGATGAGGCATTAAATTCCCCCTATTCTTTATCATGTAGGCTTGGTTTCAAAGGACTGCCAGTATCTTACAATATGTGAAGATTTTTAAGAAAATAAAAGGTTGTCCTATTCCACGGCTGAGGCCAAAGATATTATCTCTATTAGCACAGGTCCTGCACAGCAAAACATCTGCTAAATCAGCTTAATTTTAAACTTGGATGAAATCCAGAAATGAGATCAGACTTTAAGATGTAAAAATTGAGCTTCACCTTTTTGTAATATTTATTGAAGTATGAAATTATACTACTTTTCCCTGTTTGGATTTACTGAATCATACAGAGTGTTTCCTCAAATTGTCCATCTGATAAGGACATATTCTCAGTTTCAAGAGATGTTTTTGTACAATCTGTGCATCATCTGGGATCTTGTTATTAACAGTTGATGATTATGGGTCCCATTATTTTGCTTCAATAAATGGCCACATTCTCACTACACCCTTCACAGGCAAACAGTGACCTTTATCCAGGGGTACACTCACAGCAGGTGCGTCTTCAGAAATGAGACTGTCTTGACTGATGCTTTCAACCCAGTATTTACCCATGTAAACCTCTCAAGTCAGTATCCAGGGCAGAACAAATAACCCCTCAGAAACTACTCACCAGGTGCTGCGTCTACTCTAGGTTGGAATTTTCAAGTGTTTGATTAAAATTTACTTTCTGGTTCATACTTTATATTTGCTGAGCAATCAAATTTACAAAAAGACTTGTGGAGTTTTTCACAAATACCATGCATTTGTGAAATGAGTACAAATCACTTTACAGTAAATTATAAACAGCTCTGTTAAGATAAAACAAAATAAACAGAAAGAAAAGCGTGCTTACAACAACGACAAAAAATGGAGTGAGTTTTCCCAGACTACCCTTTTTTATCTTTATTTTTATTAATGGTAACAAGCCAAAAATACAATATATCTCCCATAATGTCTTAGTTAAAAAGTAAAACCCAGGGCCGGCCCCATGGACAAGTGGTTAAGTTCACATGCTCTACTTCGGAGGCCCAGGCTCTGCCGGTTCGGATCCTGGGTGGATCTGGCACCACTCATCAGGCCACGCTGAGGTGGCGTCCCACATAGCACAACCAGAAGGACCACAACTAGAATATACAACTATGCACTGGGGGACTTTGGGGAGAAGAAGAAGGAAAAAAAAAAGATTGGCAATGGATGTTAGCTCAGGGTCGATCTTTACAAAAAAAAAAAAAACAACAAAACCCAGTATGTGTATGTAAAATATAACTAATAGGAAAAAATGGTATGTTGATCACTGCATGTGTTTCTATTAAATGGAGGAAAGAAGCTCTCAAGGAAAAGAGCTGCCGCGCAAAGATACGACACTCGAACTTTTGAATGTGCGTAGAGGCTAGAGAACGGTGGAACGGGCACTTACACTTGAGCTAGGTGAAGTTTACATCCTTTGCAGAAATGTCTTCTCCCACACAGAAAAAAGAATATTCTTGAGTACTGAAACTATCTGAATAAGTATAACTAATCTATATACAGTAAAATATTACTTTCCTGCTGGCAAAAAAACCCCAAAACAAAACAAACAAAACCCCAGCAAATACAACAAAGAAGTTGTGCTTTTGAAAGCTACTGTTTAATTCTTAACGTAGCTAGTAAAATCCAGATAGTTCTGGGGCATTGGAATCCTATTTACTGCATCCTACAACTACTATCAGTATTTTTTCTAATTAGCTGAGATTGTTTTTCTTGGAGGTATAATTGACATGCAATCAAATGCACAGATTTTAAGTGTGCTTCAACAAGTTTTGATAGATGTATATAGCCTTATGTAGCTACATCCCAACCAAAATTTGGAACACTTCCATCAACCCAGTATATCTTTTTTTTTTTTTTTTTTTGGTGAGGAAGATTGGCCCTGAGCTAACATCTATTCCCAATCTTCCTCTTTTCACCTGAGGAAGATTGTCACTAACATCTATGCCCATCTTCTTCTATTTTGTATGTGGGATGCCACCACAGCATGGCTTGATGAGCAGTGTGTAGGTTCATGCCCGGGATCCAAACCCGTGAACCCTGGGCCATGGAAACAGAGCACCTGAACTTAACCATTACACCACTGGGCCATCCCCAACCTAGTATATCTTACTCTGTTTCCTTCCAGTCAGTTGTTCCCTAGAGGCAACAACTGTTCTGATTCCTATCATTTAGTTTTGCCTATTCTAGAACTCCATGTAAATAAAATCATCGAGTGTGTAACTATGTCCCTTCCTGTTCACCATGTTTTAGAGATCCCCGTTTTGCTGCCACATGTATCAGTAGTTCATCCCCCCCTTTTTTTTTTTGCAGAGTACTATTTTATTTTGTGAACATACTAAAATATGTTTATCCATTCACATGTTGATGGACATTTGCATTTTTCCCAGTTGGGGCTATTATGAATAATGATATTATGAAATTCTAACAGAAGCTTTTGTGGACAAATGTTTTAATTTCTTTTGGATAAATACCAATAATGTAATTATTAAATGATAGCGTTGGGGGGGAGGTGTGTGTGTGTGTGTGTGTGTGTACAGATATATATAACTTTTTAAAAAGGTACCAAACTATTTTCCAAAAGGGTTGGACAATTTTACACTTGTTCCAGCAACATATGTAAGTTCCAACTTTCCACATCTTCACCAACACTAGTATTTTTCAGTCTTTTTAATTCTAGCCAACCTAGCGGAGATGAAGTGGTATTTCCAGTTTTCAAGGTGAGATAACCACTGCTCAAGCCAGTTTTCTTATGCAAAAATATTAACCAATAGACTTAGATCAGGGAACTTTATATACACAGGTAACCAGTGAGCATTGTATATATATGGTGAATATATATCAATATGAGTCAAACAGCTTAATCACATCCTTACATAAAAATATAAAAAGAATGAGTATGCATTGACTTTATATTATTATGAAATCAATGCATGCTTTTTGTTGGAAACGTAAAGATATGATGAAAAAGAAAATACCTGAATCTTAAGAACACACAGATTGTTTTCTTACTGTATTTATTTTTTTTAAACTCCAAAACCCTACTACTCATAATTTAATGTCTGCTCTTTTCAATTACATTTTCATCTTTATCCCACTTCACTATACATTTGAAAAAATAAAGTTAGGGATATATGTACCATTTTGTCATGTAAATATACCATAATTTATCAAATTCCCTATTGTTGGATATTTAGGTTGTCTTTAAAACTTATTGTTGTAACTGTTTCTGTAATGAAAAGTCATATGTGTTGTTACCCACAGGCTCCTACTGGTCAAAGTCTTTGACAAAGCTTGATAGATATAAAATATATTAGCTTTTCAAAAAAGTCCTACTATTCTAATATATATTAAATTTACAGAAAGAGAAGAATGTAAAATAAATCAAATTCACAGGATCCTTTCTCAACTTACTGAAGAATTTCGATTAGAGTTGTGCCATATTCATCTGTTGAATAAATAAAAACTGAAGTTAATTTTTTGATCAAGTGACATCTAGGCTATGCAGCCAGAAAAACAAAAATCGACCCAGTGTAATAACTTGTAAGTACCATCTGCCAAATTTTGCCAGAAACAGAATCTAAAAGATCAAACAGTTTTCATCACGTGTAGTAACTGTCTCCTCCCACCTGGAGCCCACAAGGAATAAACTCCAGGACGCACTGAGAAGGTATTTCTTTCTTTTTGTTTTTGTTTTTGAGGAAGATTAGCCCTGAGCTAATCTGCCACCAATGAGTGGTGTGTAGGTCCATGCCCGGGATCCGGACAGGCAAACCCTGGACCGCCGAAGTGGAGCGCATGGACTTCACTGCTGTGCCACCAGGACAGCCCCTGAGAAGGTATTTCTGACTGCAAAAGAACATCTTTGCATCTTTCCAAAACTGTATTTCAGAGTCAGCATTTAACGCGTGTTACTGACCAATCGAGTTACCCCGAGTCAGGTTAGCAGAACCATCGACAGCTAACCAACTTTTTCACTCTCGTTATCAGTTTAGATGCGCTGACAAATGCCTTGATGAGCTGGTCTGGGCAGTTCAGGTTTAAATAAAATCCAACATAGGTTTAAAGTTTTTAAAGAATGTTTTTCAAAGGCACATTTTTCTCTTGAACAATACAGGATTTACCCGTATTTTTAAACTGAAATAGCCCATAATATACTTTCTGATTTTATTTCTGACTAGGATTACTTAAATTTCAAACACTCAGCAGGTACTATGGTCTTACTTTTGAAAAACCGCAAAGTTCTCCTTTAGTAATAGGGAAAACAAAATTACACATGTTCAATTTTATTATTAGATTTCAAATCTAATTTTTCACTTCCATATGACTAACAAAATAGGTTTAGTTTATATATTCTGCCCTGAAAGTTAGATGATTTTTAACCTATTTTAACAAATAGTTTAATGAACTATTTGCTTTTCTGACCAAAACAATAAATTGTGACCCACAGCACTAAATTTTTATATCTTATATTTCTCTACTTCCTACATATGGGAGTTTTAAATGTAAATTAGGCAGAAATTCCCAGTTCATGGTGTTTTCAAATATAATTATAACAAAAATAAAGGTTGTTGTATAAAGTAAAGGCCAGCACACAGAGTGGGCAGAGAATATAGTCTTTCAGTTTCGCTTAAACCAACCACTTTGAAATAAATATCCTGTGTTATAGAAAATTTTAAGATAGGATGGGGATACTGAAAAGTACTCGAAAGGAAAGAAAGAGGAACAAGAAACAGAACCAACTAGGCAAATCAGGATGTAAATCTGATTGAAATGAGAAAAAAAAGGAAGTAACATAAGCTTCTGGGAAGTCAGAGGCACCGAAAGGAACAATTACTCTATGCAAAAGTGTGCATTCTAAAGTTGAATGTAAACAGACTAAATTCTAGATCACTAGTCATCTCATTTTGTGACGCAACTTCATCCTAAAACAGACTCTACAAAGAAAGTGTTTTCTTGTCCTCTCAATAACAAACAAATTATTGCAGTGAATATGTTCCATCTACTTAAAAAATGCTCTTAAAAATAAAAACCCTTTGGAAGACTCCAGGAGATCTTTAGAAAACCATAACATAATTGTTACACACACACACCACAAAATTATACTCATCAATGCATCTACAAAGTAGAATCATCTACGTTCTAAGGGTGAGAAAGTAATAAATCCAAATGTAGACTACTCTCTCAAGACACTTGGAAACGAAGACAATGACAAACGAAAATGATAGCCTAAAAGAACAGAAGAGTCGAGGGGAGGTGTGAAATTTTAGTTTTGAAAAGACTTGAATATGTTTGTGTACGAGGCTGGGTAAGGTATAAACCAAGATAAGCTTAAGCTAGAGGTGATGATGGGAGAGCCATGGAAAAGGTCGGAGGAGTACAACTGCTGAAAGAATTTTAAGAAAGCAACCATTTTTTCTATTTTCAACAACAAAAAAAATTTTTTCTTAAGTGTACATTTTCATAGTGATGAGATTAGTCTGGCCCTAAAAACGAACCGTGTTTCCTCAAGAAGCTCAGCTCTCGCAGCAAGTGAAAATAAAGACTATTTTGGTTATTGAGCTCATTTAGAGTGACTGCTTTTTTCTTTTGGCACAAATAATTATCACAAAGTTTCATGAAATTTCCTCTCTCAAATAGCTGGTCTTCCAAACAGATAGAAGAGTTGACCTATTAGCTTTTAAAACTCAACATAGTACCTATACTAAGCACAAATTTCTTAAGTAATTGCATTTCTATGGCTAAATCCCAATTGTGCTTAGCAAAAATATGTTAATTCTTTAACTTTTGTCCTCGTTCAATATTTGAGACCCTACTATTTGGCAGGCACGTGATAGGGCATTACAAGGCTAGGGAGCTGTGAAATTACATAAATTAAGGACTGTGGACTCTATCCTGGGGACAAGAATCTTCAGGGAACTTAACCAGGGCAGGGCAAGATGTCAGCTGTGGTTTAACAGAAACACTGGATACAAGGAGATGACTCAGGGGCTCAGACAATACCCGGTGGAGATGAAAGCCTTGGAGGCATTAGTTATTAATAAAGAAGATATTTCTGATCCAGATTCAGCAACCCTTGGTCGCAACTAAATATGGTTCTGAGCAAGAAAGAGAAGGCCTCCAGGGTGCACCTGAAGTTCCATTAATATCTCCAGCTTTTCAATATGTATAGCAATGCTGCTCCCCAGCGAGGAAAGAAAGCCTGCCATTTCTGAAACAAAATCATATGATAGATAAAAAGCATAAACTACAAGTTCAATAAACAAAAACAGTTCTGCCACTGAGTGACGTGACTATGACCCTAGGGAAGTTCTTAGCCTCTATTCTCTTTGGCATACATTTCTGATTGCACATATCTTATTGAATTTTAGGTAGTGGCAGCACATCCTTCCCCCTCCTGGGCTGGAAGTCCTCATTCAGCCCTGTCAACACAGCCCCTGGAGCGACCTCCTCCACAGTCTCGCCTCCTGCTCACCTGTCTAACTTCAGTCCTTACTCTCTTCTGCAGAAACTCTTAGCAACCAAAGTATCGCTCCTTCCACGAAATCATTTTCAACGCATTCGTGGTTTGCCCTTGCCCCTGTCCATTTCCATTGTCTTGCTTTCTGTCACCAGCAGGGCTGATGGTGTACAAACCCCTCCCACGGCTGCGGCAGTTTATATAGCTGGCCACCCAACCTGATTGCAGGGAAAGCTTTCCAAATGGTCAAGGACAAAGCCATACCAATTTGTAAATATTTTTTTCACCACCCCTGCTAGAAGACATATTTTAACATTCCCTCCTTTATGGAAACCTTTCTGAGATCGCCTCCGTTATCCCTCGTTATCACTTTTGCAACTCTATTAGACCACATATCACAGGGCTTCCTATTTCTCTCATGTCGGTCTCCCCATCAACACTAAAACTCGACATTGAGGACTATGATTTGGCTCTGCATAGCCAGGACTTTGAAAAGAGTCTCATACATATCTGATACACACACACAAACACACACAAACACAACACACACAACGCTCAAACATTATGATGATATTATTGTGACATAGCCCTTAGCTTTTAAATGCATCTAAGAGTATCAATACTAAGTCTATGTTCTCTGGGACTCCTATAAGTACTATAAGTGCTCTCACAAAGAATCCCTGACCCTTAGATCTGCTAGACTCACCCTGCTAAGGAAACCCAAAGTCACAGAAGGGCAGCTCGGAAAGCAATCTGAGTCATTCTCTATACCCTCACTGCAAACCTCCCCCATGGCGGCAACCCCTTAAACATAAAAACGGCTGCATAATGTAATGTCATATGTCAAGCATATCTCAATTTAAAAAAAAAGGAATGGTTGCAAATTCAGAGAGAAGGTTCTTCTGAAATAGTTACTGAATGAGGCAGACCTTTCTAACGTGTGTGTGAGACACGTATGCAAGTCAGAGGATAAGGAATGAGGCTCCTAACCAAACAGCACCAAGAGCATCAGAGCTTACCCACGGGGAGGGGAGAAGCGCTCCATCAACTTAGCAGGGCTCCGAGAGGAGAACACAAACATCACTGTTCACATAAATGCTAGCGCTTCACCAGCACTGTAACAGAAATTTTCTGGTCATGACCCTCCTACAGGTAACGCATTTTCAGGTTACCATTCTTAAGAGAGAGGAGGTTAGCAGTCCAAGTAGAAAGCTAATATTGACCTCTGACGAGTCAGCCAGGGAACGATCTGTGCACACAGTGTGAGGAAGAGAATTCAGGAAGAGGTGGGGGCCACATTCCACGATGCCTTAGTGTGTATACTTACAGCTCGTTCTCTAAAAAAACCCAATACCGAGGCAAAATCTCTCTAAAAGTCTATCTATTTCCCCCATAGCACCACCACCGAGGCCACTGAAATCACTATGACCAGAAAACTCTCATTCTCTGCCTTAAAATTCTATTCGATAAAGCCAGTAATCCCGCAAACTGTTACTTATATCCAATAAGGGCCAGTATTAATTACACATAATTCCCTATTTCTGTGCATATATTTAAGGCAAAAATAAATAAAGGAAGGAACCGTGGACGTGTCTCAAAGCAGTGACTATTATTCTCATCCAGACTTTTTTTTTTTGAGATCTGTATTTCACTTTAACAATACTCTTTAATCTAAAGTTTCAACCAGGTAAAGAATCTTCTAAAAGGATCCTTGTTTGGGGATTTGGAAAAAGTATGAGCTTTAGCTCATTCTTGTACCTTTGCCCAGACCAATAATAGTAATTAGCGTAATTTTGTAATTAAAGAGAAGAAAAGATTCTAATTTTTTTATTTTGAGGAAGACTAGCCCTGAGCTAACTGCTGCCAATCCTCCTCTTTTTGCTGAGGAAGACTGGCCCTGAGCTAACATCCGTGCCCATCTTCCTCTACTTTATACGTGGGACGCCTACCACAGCATGGCTTGCCACGCGGTGCCATGTCCGCATCCGGGGGATTCGAACCAGCGAACCCTAGGCCGCCAAAGCAGAACATGCGCACTTAACCGCTGCGCCACCAGGCCGGCCCCAAGATTGATTTTTAAGTGGGTTGACATAATCCATCACCTCAACTCCAGTGGGAAAACTGCCTCTCTTTTCTTCCTCTACACTAGCAGCTCCAAACTCGGGGCAGAATGTACTAGAGGTGGAGGCATCTTTTTTGATTCATACCAGTTGATTTATTGAAGAAAATTTCGTAATGTTTTAAAAAGTATACCATTTCTAAACCACAAGTTTAAAATGAAGCTGGTGTAGGAATGACTGTAAACCAAGGTTTTTTGACATGAAATGCATCATAATTCAGACTATTTCCATGAGAAAAGAGCTCATCTAAAAAGATTAATTGGCTGTAAAGATTTTCAGTGATTTTTTTAAAAAAATCAAGATAACTAGTCTTAACTACAGAAATATGGTAGTAACATAGTCCCCATCAGACTACTTGATTCCTCTCTGAGAGTTTTTCCTGGTTTTTGTTTAGGAAACGGTCACAAAGGTTCACCTGAAGTGGCGATGGCCACCACCCAGGGGCTGGCAAAAGGCCTTGTCTCCTTCTCCGGTGAATTGTCTTAGTCCAGTGGAGGGGAAAGGATGCTTACAATGCTGTGACTTCACGCTCATTGTGGGATTAACATGCTTTCTATCTAACCTCCATTCTCTCCTCCTCTGCTGCCCCACCGGGAAAATATATTTACTTATTAAATCTGGAATACGTTTTTTCTCTCCTTGGTTCTTTTTCACATTCTTTACTTACTGAATACTATGATATCGAAATCTTTGTAAGAATGGTGCCAAAAAGCACATACTCTACTTGCTGAATAGAGAAGGAAAACTCAAAGAATTATTAATTTCAAAGTGGCAGAAAATTTTGTACCTGCCAAAGTCTAGAATTCCCCAGATTTATCTTGTCCAAGAAAGTTACCTGCCCAATCTCTAGCTCCATATGAAAACTACGCTAAAATTGAAAGGAAATGCACACAGAATACAACTTTTGAGGTAAAACAATTAAAACTATGTGCACATCAAAAAACCAGATTGTGTAACACACACACATACCTACTCTATGATTAAATCTTAGGCTGAGGAGGCCTTCAAGTTTTAGCACAAATTCCTCTTCAGTATTAAGATTCCTTCTTCAGGTCCTTATTTCCAGTATTGGAATTTGAAGGATAGCTGGTTTTATTTTTCAGCAACCAATTTCGAGGAGAGTCACATGGTACTTAGAGTATTAACTCCATTGTCCTATGCCTACTCTTTGAGATCCTTAAGATAAGTCCACTATCACATCCAAATGACCACACTTCAAGTATCTAAAAACCGCTATCTTACGCTGACTGACTTCACTATTCTAAAGTATGCCATTTCTCTGATTTTCTCATTCAGCAGGATTTTTACTTTTTTAAAAAACAAACTGTTACACAAAAGCAACAATGTTGTGGCTGACACAAGGATGTGAGTCCACAGCTGAGGCCCACCCCCACAGAGGCTTCACATAACACAGCGTAGACAGAGACGCTCTGATACATTCCTTAGATTACTGGAGACTCAGCACCATACTGATCCCCCTGGTCTAGATACTGTTTACTAACTCTCTCTACAGGATGACTACCACGTCTGGAGATGAGTATGATCTGCTTGTGTGGGGTAGGACTCTTGGCTGACATCCCTCTCTTCCTAATACTGTCTCAGTGGGGTCAGTTTCATTAGTGGCCCCTGACACTGCTTAGTCACTTGAAATGGCCACTGTCGTGACAAGATAAGTCAACTCTATTCCACAATTATGTAGTTGATTTTATGACCCCAATGTAGGATTCCAGGTTTACCTACATCATATTCAGATCCTCTCAAAGTTATATGAAGGAAATTATCCAGGAAGATGTCTCAAAGAAAGTTTTGTAAGCAACTTTCTAGGGTTTGTTTGTTCAAACTGGCTCTTCTCATCAAAGTGTACACTGGAAACAGCCCTTTAGCTGAAAGCCTCAGACAGTAATCTGGAGCCTTTGACCCTGACTGGAAAAAACCCAACAACATTTATCATTGTACTATTTTCTGTTAGTCACTCAATCGTTATTCTGGCTCTTTCTTCACGTGATAAGAATAGTTTGCACAACTACAGCCTTATTTTTGACCATTCAGATACATTTACTTAGTAATTTTAAGGACACACTAACACTAAAATGGCTAAAAAAAACTTGGCCGATTTACAAAAGGATTATTTTTTATGTATTTGAAAGCCTTTTGATCAACTATTAAAATATGTATAAAGTGGTATGTCTAACACTTAAATACAGATTGCAATGTAATTGATACTACAGAATAACTGCTCAATCTAAGATCATGACAAAAAATTAACACACAAACCAAAAAAAAAGGCACAAGATTCCCTTTGCCCAATCACCTGCCTTCCATAACTGTGCCTCACTCTGGGCTAGAAAGCACACAACTGAGGCCAGATTGTACTTGCAGAAACTTTTCCCCTTTCAGCGTTGACGCATCACAGACACCAGAATGACAGTGGATTCTGAAATAATTGCCATGTCATCAATTTTCGGAAGAGAAGGGAGGCTCCTCCCTCAGTGCTCACAACTGAGCTCTCGGTGTGGAAACAGGCTCCCGCGTGGTTGCTTAGGAATTCACTGGCTCTTGGCTGTTTGCTTTGCACTCCCCTTGAAGCCATAACCTGCTGTCTGCTTGAGATATCATCGTTCGTCTTCAGAGTCAGGAGGCATCGTGCCACATAAAAAGAGGTTCTTATCTGAAACACCTTTTAGAGATTCTTATCAAGGGAAGAAAGACCAGGAGTAATGGTTACATGACTAACAGAAAACTCTAACATTCATACACTTCGACAGCCTCTCCGGCCATGTTTTTAATGTGGCTTAAAAAAAAAAAACCCAAAGAATTTTATCAGGTTTTTCTGTTTTTCCAAATTACTAAAGTAATACATGCTCACTGTAACAAGGCAAATAATTCAGAGTTGTATAAAGTTCCATTGCCTTCCCGCTTCTCGCTCCAACCTATGACCCTGAGATGACCCTTTTTAAAGCCTGGTATGTGTCACTCCGTGTTTTATTAATATGTTTACACAGTCTTACACAAACATATTTCTACACATAACACATTCCAGTATTGTAATACAACCTATTACAAATCTGGGGTAATCTTATATTGTTCTACAATTCGCTTTTCAATTTAACATTATTACCACGAACATTTTTTGAAGCCAACATACACAGTTTGACCGCATTGTTTTGAACGACTGCACAGTATTTCACTCACGCTATGAATTTACAATAATCTGTCTAGCCATTCCCCTGGTGATGAACAATTAGAATCTTTACCAATTGTTTGCTGTTACAGTTAACATACTGGTACATATTTCTCTATATATTTATTACGTTTTTTATTTCTATAGGATAGATGCCTATATGGGGGAATGATAGGTGAAAAAGAATACACACTGCCCAGTTACTCTCCCCAAAGACAGAGCCAACAGTGTTGGTGCGTGCCCCAACAACTTCGATAATACTTAACATTATCAATCTTTCTAAACATCATCAAGTTTTGTTGTTAGTGCCAGAGAGTTGATCCCAACTCCTAGTGACCCTGCATACAGCAGAGTGGAACCCTGCCAGGTCTTCTTGCGCCATCTTCTCACCTTCTGAGGCTGTATCAGACAGGGTTCCGCTGCTCTTCATAGGGTTTTCATGGCCAATTTTTTTATAAGTAGGTAGCCAGGTCCTTCTTTCTAGTCTGTCTTAGTCTAGAAGCTCCAGGGAAATCTGGCCACTTTGGGTGACCCTGCTGGTATTTGCTATACTGGTGACATAGCTTTCAGCATCACAGCAACATGCAGCTGCCAAAGTATGACGATCGATAGACAGACAGGTGGTGTGCGTCCCTGACCAAGAAATGAAACCCAGGCCACGGAGGTGACAGCACAGAATCTTAACCACTAGACCACCAGGTTGGCTATTGTCAAGCCAGTGGGTAAAAAACAATCACATTCTGTAATCTGCACTTCTGTGGGACCAGTTTAAATATTTGGCTGTTATTTTATTGTGGTTCTTATTAAAAATTATATTCATCACTTGTCAAGAAACAATGAGCTCTTTTTGTACATTACCTTTTAAAATCTTGAAGGGCACAAACCTTATATACTATTTGCTTTGTAAATGCTCCATGAAACTACAAAAATGTTAACTCACTTACTGGGAGACTTATTGCAATTCCATTACATGAATTAAACTATGGATGTTATCCAAATTAAACTATAAGATTCTAATTTTTAATCATCTGAACTAAGTGCCAATCTTAACAATCAAAAGAGGTTTTGCCAACCCTCCCACCTAACTATCCAGTTAAACGAACAAAACATTAACAATCAAGAGAGCAACCACAATGTACAGATTATAACTCTTTAAGTAAGATGATCGCGATGATGGAGTTCCTTTGAATGGGGGTATAGGAAGGCTTATTTGGATCTGAGTGTCAAAAAAGAACCAGCCATGTGTAGATTGGGAAGAAGAGAGTACTAGAAGGTATGGTCAAAAAATAGCAAGGCCAATGAGTCTAGAAAATTGTAAGGGCAGAGAAAATAGCATGGTAGTGGGGTGGCTGGCACGGACTGAGAGGGCAGCAGATTTGGGATAGGAGGTAGGAATCAAGAGTCTTGTCTACACAGGTGAAGTTTGACATCTATTATATATCCAAGTACACATGAGGATACACAGCCCAAGTGGTGACTCCAGGGTCCAGGAAGGAGCCAGGGCTGAGGATAACGGATTTAAGAGACACCGGCAGCAAGATGCCAATTAAAGCCATGGACTCCATAAGGTCACCTCGGGGTCATCCAGAGAAGTGAAAGAGTGTATATAGAGAGACATCACATCACAGGTAAGTACTAAATGGTCTTCAAAAATATAGTGGTATTACACCATGATTTAAAGACAGGACTTGAAAACTTAGATATATCTTAAGTTTTAATATGCATTATTTTAAGGAACTCTACCCTGAGTTACCTTATAAGGCAAAAACTTCACATGGACACGCCAGTAACAATCCCTACAGTATTTCTGTGAGTTCAGACACTCATGAGTGAGGTGGTGGCATTTTAGGTGAGTCATGGTTACAGATCTATAGATACAAAATGTTCTGGCTGTATGAGTAAGCAGATAAGCATCTGTCCCAAAGCCTTACATGATACCGGGCAAGTGTTGGGGAGTGAAAGAATTTTTTTTCAAAGATTTCTTGTGTCAGATGGTAACTTAAAAACAACTGCAAGTACTCTGATTCCCACACCCTTGAGAACACGGGCCTCCTTAAATTTTGCACCCTAGGAGTTTCTCTTGCCTCGCTCTAGTCCCTGGCCAGTTGACTCCTTTTAATTGGTCTAAAAACATGAGTTTCATTTCATTTACTCAAGTGATTAAAATAATGAATGTCCATATATCAATTAAAATGTTGACATCTAAAATTAAAAGTCCCAATTTAAGGTTTGGAGAAGCCTTGAAAATTTACAAAGACCATGGCCTAACAAAAATGAAAGCAAATAGACCTCAACTAATTTCAGTCTCCTAACTTATTTTACATTGCGTAATTGGTTCTTGAAGGATCACTTTCGAAAGTTAAGAAATAGTTCAACACTGTACATCATAAAGATACAATGTAGATTTAATTTTCAGATCTCTTTACAAGTCTGTTTCCTCTTTCTGGCAATGAAAGTAACAGAAAGAGAGACTTTATAATGAAATTGAAACAAAGACACAAAAAATTCACTCAAAGATCAGTTTTGTTTTGAAGTCATTAAAACAAGTGCCAGGGATTTTCCAAAGTAGCTGAAACTCTTAAAATATTTGACGGCTTGGAAAAAAGTATTTATATATTAAATAAAAGCTGAATTTCTTGATCCATGAATAAACAATTTTAGCAATCTATTTCCACGATTTGTTAAATGTATTATTTATAATAACTTACAGGTATATTATAAATATGGAACGTACAAAATCAAATAAATCCCAAGTAATAATACATAAGACTTCATGAGTAATGATTTTATTCTAAAGGAAAATATAATAAACTGAAAACAGCAGTAAAAAAAGTAAAACAAAATAGACAAGAGCAATTCAGTTTGCTCAGTAACAAAACCAGATAATGAAGAAACAGTTTACTTCTAAACATCATTCACATTTCTCAGGTTCTCACTGGCTTATTCATTTAATTAGCTGTTTATAGAAAATTTAGCTTTCAACAATGGCTAAAGGAATCTTGTTTCAAAGTTTAGGGAAAAAAATTGTAATTACAAAAATTAGATATTTTAACTCCCCAAATACTACAATTAAAATTAATTTTTCAAATCAAGTCAACTAAATAAACTTAATGGTCTAAACACATTTCAAATTCTTCTCTCATACTGCAACGTAGTAATAAAATCAAGATAAATAAAAACAGTAAAGCTTAAATTTTACTTTCCATAAATAACTATTTGAAAACTTTAAAAGGAGAGAGAACTACGTACTATATATTTATCCAATAGTAGAAGAAACAGCTAGCACTTTCTTAATGTCAGGTATGCAGCTATCTCATCATTCAATATGGGCTAGATAAATAAATAAAACTAAAAGAAATGCAACAAAGATTAAAGAAATAAAATCATTAGAAGATAAAACAATGATCAAAGGAACAGTTTTCACACAGAATTCAAGAGGAATGAGAGGCCATGAACAGAAAAAGCCTGAAAGGACAGAAAGAGAAAGAAATGATGACAAATGAAGTCAGGGCACCCTAAGTCAGTAACACGCTCAGCCTCAAGGCAAGGGAATCATTATCAAAATCTGGGATTCAAAAAAGAAAGAGTCTTACTCACCTGAGTGAGGAACACAGACGATATATAAAGCAAAGAAGAACAAAAGAGAACTTGGCTTCCATTTCCAGTGACAGCTCCACATTCGGCCTGAGGGTAGCATCCTGCAGGGGAAGAGAGCACCCATGAGGACACTGACTCTCAGTGAGGCATCAGGACAACACGGGCATCGGTTCCCAGCAAGGACTGAAAAATAGGAACCTTCCTCAGTCGGCTTCCGAATACAGAAGGCATCTTAAAGACGATAAACTATCTCCTTTAAGCTAAGTAGGCAAAAGAAAAAATCCATTTATTTTATTTGCCACCTGGTGGCACCTTCCTTATCAGAGACTATATAATAGGTGACCTCTGCCCGATGATGGGGAAATATTCAGATAATTCAAGAAAAAAAATAACTTATTAAAAACTAAAGCAATTTCAGCTTCAGCCTTCAGCATCACCAGTCACATGCACACCTGGGTAGCAAGAGGATGTTTCTATCCACCTCCTCCATAGTCTCCCAGAACTTTAGACCTTAAGGAAATGTCTTCATTTGATAGCATCTGCTGCTTTATAAATGGAATTATTGAAACTAAATTGCCCAAATTCTCTTCTTTCCTTGAAAATGAAGCACTGAGTCATTAACATCCAAAAAGAATAACTTCTTCATATACAGCAATGGCCATCAACGTTTTCAAATGGCTAGTTAACACTAAGTATTGTAGAAACTAGTAAATGACATTAGATGGACGGGCGGTACCTTGAAAGCTCTCAAATAATTCTCGGTACAATTCATCTTTAAACTCAAAATTATACTTAATAATGATTTAGACAGGAACATCCACGTTATCTTGCCTTAGAACAGTGGTATGACACCTTTCATTGACTCAGCCCCACCAAAAGAGGCAAACCAGTGAAGGGGGCAGCA
Source organism: Equus quagga (assembly GCF_021613505.1). Taxonomy (NCBI): domain Eukaryota; kingdom Metazoa; phylum Chordata; class Mammalia; order Perissodactyla; family Equidae; genus Equus; species Equus quagga. The sequence goes on from NC_060274.1 coordinate 23,239,527, forward strand.
AGAATAAAAGTCAGTCACCAAAAGGGACCAGAAACGGACTGGTGAGCAGGAGAGTCATGAGGCAAGAAGACTGTTGAGTAGCAGTAAGAAATCTCCAGATCTTAAAACCCCCAAAGGGAGTCACCTCGGCCATAAGCGGTAATCGAGAGTCACTTTATTTCTTAAAAGAAGGACAACTAATAAGATGCTTTCCAGTCATAGTAAGATCTTCTTTACCTGAAGCTTGCTTATCTGGAGTCAAACGTGTAATATTGAACAGAAAACCAGAAAAGTAGGAAGAGAAATCCCAAATAGCAAAAATAGACATCGAATGAGTCCTGCACTTGCCTCAAGCGCATTTTCAACCTTTTGCTGCTAGAGTCTTCCACTGTTCGAGATCAGCTAAGCAGCAGAGACCAAACTCTAGAGTCAGCCAGACCAGGGTTTGCTACTTACCAACTAAGCAACCCTTGGGAAATTTACTTGACCACCTGTGCCTCCTGTTCTCATCTGTAAAACAGGAACAGCAATAGTACCTGGTCCACAGAGTTGCTGGATGGATTAAATCAGATCATGTCTTTTAAGAACAGTGCCTGACGCTCGGCAAGCACTTGACAAACAGTAAGCCAACACCAATCAACTGACTTTGTGGCTACTTCTGGGGTCACTTGGGAACAGAAAGGAAATGGATGATGTGTTCATGCCTGCCACGAATACAGAAGCTTGGATTGCCTGCTATTCGGGCCACGTTTTTATATTCACCAAACTAGAAGTTCCAGCATCGTGCAGCTCCTCACGGCAATTCTAAACTAGAACAAGGCTAAGGGGGCCAGCCCAGTGGCGTAGCGGTTAAGTTTGCACGCTCTGGTTCGGCGGCCTGGAGTTCGCCGGCCCAGATCCTGGGTGTGGACCTACGCACCACTTGTCAAGCCGTGCTGTGGCAGGCGGCCCACATGTAAAGCAGAGGATGGGCACAGAAGGTATGTTTTCAAATTTATCTGCCCAAAATATTTGCAATTAAGAGCAGTTACTGCGCATGAGAAGCGGTGACAGTAAGTCACGATAATAATGACACAGTATCATTATAATACAGTATAATACAGTAATAACGGATACAAACTCTGGAACAGCACAGAGTTGCATGCCAGGGCCTCTATTTACTGTGTGGTTTTGGGGGCAACTGCTTAAAGTGTGAGCCTTTTCCTCTTCTGCAAATAGGATATTATCCACCCATTATTTTTGCACCCATCAATTATTTCCCATTGATGCTGGATGAATGAGGCGTTCCCCATTCACGCTGGGGATGAAAGAGTATGCCTCGAAGACAAAAGCACAATTACACAGTCAAAGAAGTTTAGGGCTGAGAAGGACAAAGACGAAGTCTAACCTCCACATTTCACAGAGGAGAAAACTGAGGCCCAGAGAAATAAGGGGGCAGACCAATCACGCTCGGCTGCCAGCCTTATGGATATTAACAGAAGAGAGGATCAGCCCGAGAGAACTCCCAGCTTCGAGATCTTCATGGCACATGACAATCCTCCTTTATCAACGTGTGAATAGTGGACCCTCTTAAGGTCACACGCTCTCCAAACAATACCCAGGGAATCACGGTCATTAGCTTCGCAACACTCATGCTGTTTATTTTCAGTGCTCACACAACTTTCTTCTGTTATAAAAGGTTCCGACACTTATGGGTTCCATATCCAGTCCCGAAGCTGTTTTACAAAGGCAGCCTGCAATGCCACCAGATGATAGCACAAAGGACTACCAAGCGCTTGACGCCTGCCAGCCTCAGGGCACCATCAATCCACACAGAAAAGAACCCAGGACAGGGCAAGTGCCTGTAACCAAACACAAACCATAAGACACGCCAGCTTTCATCCCTTCACTGTTTACCAAAGAACAGAAACAAACAAATTAAGAATAGAACAGAGGAAGGAAAGCACAGTGTGTCTTCTCAGGGGATCACTTAGCAAAGACACATCCCTGAGACGTAAACAACTTTCTCACAGGAATGGAAAATCCAAAATAGGGTTACTAAGGTTCTGAATGGGAACTATGGAAAACATAGTACAATCTGTCACTAGGGTTGTGGCCTCAAAGTTCTAGAGGAGAGAGCAAGAATATTTTTAAGTAAAAGAGAGTCATAGACTTATATAACCAGAAAAGAAGCTAAAAATTACACAATAGGACATCATTTCACAGGTGGAAAAAACTATGATGCTAAACTCCTTGCTCAACATCGCATAATCGATGGTGGCAAAGACAAAAGACCCCCTGTGTCACCAGGCTTCCAAGTCACCGGTCCTTTTTGAAAACCAAGCTACCTCTATTGCAAATTCTCTCTCCTTTTCAATCTGCATAAACTAAAATTTACAATATGCTCGAATCCTGTCTCAGGAAACTTTAGAACAATCCTTTTATAGAAATTGTTTTAAATGTGGGTATGACCTCTTGTAGACATGACTTAACCCAAATGCATCACTGAAATAATTTACAAAACCAACCATCTTCCGTCTCTTTACTCCCACTGGAGATGCTAAAAGTCACAATTTAAAGAGAAATTAGTGAATAAATTTTGAAATTAGTGGAGAAACTGATATGGTACTAATCCCATTAATGGTCAGAATTAGCTTTGTTCTTCACATCCCAACTGTATTTCTATGGTAAATCGCTTCATAAAGGGGTGTGAGGAGTGACACAGAGAACACCTGAATTCTTCCAGAGTGAAAAGAACGGTAATCTAGTTTGTTCAAGTCTGCTGCTTATAATTGTATTTCTTCTTTTGGTTAAAGACCATGTTCCTGAACCTATGCAATGAATAAAAAAAGAAAGCGCTATTCTATTTCTCAAGTTAGCTCTTTATTCATTGGATTCACCCCCGCTTCAAAAAGGCAGAAAGGTTTATTCTTCAAATCTGCACAAATCTGGACCCTCACTTGAGCTGTAACATGCATAACTGGCTTGGACCATAAGTGAAATTAAAAGGCAACCTTGAGAAACACACAGACACACAGAGTACATGAAAACTGGGGAAATCTGAAAAAGAGAGGTAAATTGTATCAAGATCCTGATTGTGATATTGTACTACAGTTTTGCAAAATGTTACCACTGGGAGACACTGAGTAAAGGGTATGTGGGTGGGATCTCTCTGTATTACTTCTTACAACCGCATGTGACTCTACAAATATCTCAATAAAAATTTCAATTAGAAAGTAAACCTTGAAGCCCTGATGTATGTTACTTACTCTCAGATGGTTCAGGGAAAAAATTACGTGTGTGTGTGTGTGTGTGTCTGTGTGTGTACAGAGAGTGCGGGCGGAGGGAAGAAGAGAGGAAAGAAAACAAATGGGGTTAATATTTACATTAAATGATTTTGCATAAAGAGTGTACAAGTATTCTTTGTATTATTCTTGCAACTTTTCTGTAGGTTTAAAACTATTTCTAAATAAAGTTAAATACACACAAACACATTTACTGAAGTGTGTCAATGTTTATCTCATGACACTCTCATCACTACAGTTGTGTGTCATTTAAAGAAAGGTTATGTTCTGAAAAATGCGTGCTTAAGCGATTTTGTCATTGTGTTAACATCACAGAGCATACTTACACAAACCTAGATAGCACAGCCTACCACACACATAGGCTATATGGTACTAATCTTAAGGGACCACCATCGTATATGCGATCCATCATTGACCAAAATGTTGTTATGTAGCACATGACTATGTTGATTATTATTGCTTTAATCATTGCCAGCTTGATAAAAGTGGCATCTCATTTGGATTTCCTTTATTTGTATTGGCATGTTCAAGTCATTTGTATAGTTTTCTATTACAATGTAAATATTTTTCTTACTGATTTGTGATTTTTTTAATCAATTCTATACTAAATATGTTAAGCCTGTGTTACACTTGCTATAAACGTTTTAAATCCAGTAATCTTGAAGTCTTCCTTAAGGCATTCCAAATAATTCCATCCTGAGTAATGCTTACAAAGGAAACCAAGATGATACTCAGGTAGCCGCACTCACATTTTATTGGCATTTTTTGTTACTAGTGAAATGCCTTTTAAACGTTATCAGCCCAGTCACTCAGTGTGCATCTTAATGTCATCCAGTGTAGACGATGTAATAATGTCATCCAATTAGAAATGCAAATGGAAAGACACGGTTTTTGCCCAAGCATGCCACACACATTGAACAAAGTCTTCTTCTATTTAGTCTAAAGTCTAAATAATCCCCAGAAACTTTTAATCATCCCATCGGAAATGTAAACTCTGTAAGATATGGGCAGTTAGAAAAACAGTCAGGTTTAAGGAAGCAGTTGTCAGTTGATTTTTAATATACAAACTGACTTTCTTTCAAATCATTATTTCCAGAAATCAGAGGGATGTGTCCAGTTATGCAGTAAAACTACAAGCTTCTAATATTTCCCATAAGCCAAGAGACAATAGCCTCATTCACCATTCACACTGGAAAAGCACAATGTCATGTAATTTATATAAGCCATAAACGGAACAGTGGCTTCATGCAGCTTGAGACCAATTAATGCAAGTCTTGCTAAATCTATTAAATTTCTTAGGGTATGAAAAATACGCAGTCACTACAACTCCAAAATGTATTTACAAAGTCCGGAATTTCAAAACTTGAGTGTAACAATATATAAATACTCTTTCTCCACATAGTAGGCAGACAATATACTTAAGTAGAGTGTGTACTTGAATCTATTAAAATTTAAAAGATAATATAGTTTACGTTCCTCATTTTAACACTTTTAAATAAGATAGTAGGAATATTTACCTTGGAAAGATTGGTATAACTTCAATATATTCTAAGATACTTAATATCTAAAAAGAGTGTCAGATCATCTTAAACCATTCCATATGAATTATACATAGCAAAATGGAAAAAAATAGTTATAATCTAGCAAGAAATGGAAAAAATTTCAGTCAAAATAGCTCAATAAAGAAACTCAAATCAGGGTACTAAACTATATTTCATGTGATTAAATATTCTTGCTTTTACCCTATAATGACATAAGATTTTTAAATCATGTGGAATTCAAATGGACTATATAACTTAATTTCATAATTAGGAAATTTTTACATTACCTGTTGATCGGTTTCACATCTTTTATTTTAAAAACTGGTATCCATATTTTTTGCGTATGTGTAACATGCTTTTTTCCCCCCACAAGATCTACCTAGGAAAGCTGAAAGGAAGCTAGACAAACATCTGCTGTTAAAAAGCCTACTATATTTTCAGGAAAAACTGAAGTTTTAAAACAAACCCACATTCATTCAAATGTGTCCCCTGTGAGCACAAGTCTTATATGAGACTGCTGGCTGCGTCCCAAAATAAATTCTTTCAGGTTATACCTTGCGGATTCCACTGGCATAAATAAAACCTTAAAATTCACAGGTGTGGAATTACTTCACATACAGTTTCAATAAAAATAAGTGGGTCCTTTCTAATTATACTGCTCACCACCAGGAACAGAGCCGCAGGCCGCTAGGCTTGTGGGTACTACTCTTTTTCCTGTTTTAAAAATGTGTGCTGGGTGGGGAGGGGGCGGGCAGGGCAGGGAAGGGCAAGACCAGCCCGAGGGGCATGTCTTTTCCCAGGTAGTAAACTGAAAGACGAAAGTGAAGTGGAAATACTCAAATAAGGTTCCTGTAGGTGGGGGAGGGAGGGTAAATCTCAATTTCTAGAAACTCTTGTGTATTAGTGGAAGGGAGCAGACTATCAGGCTACCTGCCCAAGGTTAAATAACAGAGGGAAAATTACATACAAGAAAAAGGGAACTTCTGAGTTAGCCACAAAAATAAGCGTGGCCCTTTCGAGAACCACCTTTCTTCCACTGTGGAAGGCCAGGCGGTGCTCGCTGGCCCCTTCTCAGGGTGGCTCTGAGGGACCTCACCACGCAGATGACAATTCCACAGAAGCAAAACCTATTAGGTCTCTCTGACCACTCATCGTCCTATACCTCCCCGCTTCTCCTTCTCCAGAAGTCACCTCACGGATCCTATCGCGTAAATGACACACTCCTTAATTACAGTGTACAAAGTAGAACCAAGAACCTTTTCAAAAGCGCGCTTTTCCTTTTTAGCCACTCAAACCACCCAAAGATCCAAGAATAACTTCTACAGTCGAGGGTGACAATGTGCAAAGTCAACATTTTGTCAGCGTACCAGTACCTTCCAAGCCCCCCGTGCTGGTCCAGGAGAGCGCTTTCTTGGCAGGGCGAGGCCCCTGGACGGAGGAGCCTTGCCTGTTACTCCTTGTTTAATTTGAATCGAAAACACGTTTTCCCCATTCTTGAAGTTCTGCCCTCCTTCTTCGGCTTTCCGCCGCCCAAATGTGAGAGCTACCTCTCGCTGGAAAGAAAGTCAGCCGCGCACACATGTCACAGCTCCGAGTGGCAATGCCAGCTCACCCCTCAGCGCCTCGGGGGGCAAGCTGAAGACAAACCGGTTTATTGGGTCCATGCAGCTGAGGGCCTGACAAAAGCCTCCCGTTGGGGGTGGGGAGGGACAGGTGGAGGTGTGAAGGAATTCCGAGCTCGGCGGGGAGACTTACATGCTGGCATTACTGCGCAGGGGTCCTCTGGGGCCGCGCGATCATCTCCACGTCCTCGGGCTCTGCGGCTCCCCTGGGAGCCCGGCGCGCCGCGGGCGGACCTGCCCTCACGCTCTTTCTGGATTGTTCATCAGCGCTCGGGGCCGCTCCGCCCGCGCGGGGCGGCGCAAGGTGGGGGGCCGCGCCGGGGCTCCCGCGCCGACCGCGGCGGCAGGTCCCTCCTGCCGAAGTTTCAGGAAAGTGCGGGCGGGCCGCGGGGCTGCGTCCGCGCTGGCGCCCTGGCGGGCGGGCGGGCGGCTCCGGGGCCGCTCGGGGGCCCTCGGCGGGCGGCGGCCGCACGTGGTCCCCGGGCCGTCCCCCCACCCCACCCCACCCCCGGGCGCCGGCTCTCCGCCCGCCCTTCCGCCGCCAGGAGGCCCGCGCGGGGCTCAGGTGCGGCGGCCCCACCCGCGACCGCGGGCCGGGCTCGCTCGGCTCCCAGGCGGGCGGGGACGGGCAGCCCCGGGGTCGCCCCGAGTCCGGGAGACCCTCCCTCCGCGCAGGGAATTTGCAGCTCGCAGCGCAGGCGGCAGGCGAGCATCCCCTCCCCGGCGCCGGGGCCCTCGGCCACATGCCTGGCTTCTGTCTTCTCCTTCCTTTCCTCTCATCTCTCTGTCTCTCTCTCTCTCCTCTTCCTTCTTTTGTTCTTTCTTTTTTCCCCCCTAATAATCAGAGTGAAGGGAGAGCCCGTCTGTCTTTAGACCACATTCAGCCACCCGGTACCATCAGCACATCTCCTGGGCTCTGCAGGGATCGGGGGGAGACAGTCCCCCAAGAAGCCCGGGTCCAAACAAGGATGAAGGCTAGACTTAAGAGGAACTGAACAGGTGCAGGTTGCAGTACACCTATGCCCACCTCCGCGCCCACCACAAAGATACACCCGCTCCCCTTCTCCCACTGATCGTGGACACCCGTAGTTCCACAACTAGAGATTCGTCCTTTTGGCTCAGAATTTTGTCTTCTGTATAAATGCATCTAAATACCCCAGGGAGTGGTGACACTTTAAACCTTTGCCATTGCCCTTAGTTTGAGTCATTCAAATCTTTTCTGGAAAGAAGCTAGGGGGGCCGGGGTTGGGGGGTGGGGGTGTCTCAAGATGTGAGGTGGAAACACCCTCAGGGGTCTGAGAGTGGGTACAGAGGGATTCAGGAAAGCAAAACTTGGCAGGATAGTGACAGACTGCCTGCTCCACAATTTGGCCTGGGACCCTCCTGCCTGAAATCCAGTCTGCTGCTTTACTGGGACTCAGGGACAGGGCTAGACAAGTCACACCTTAAAAAAAAATTTGTATCACAAACAAATGAAGGGGTATTAACAGGGGCTGGGAAGATGTTCTCATAACATTTTATTCAGCAGGATTGATTTACAAATGCAAATCCAGTTACTCACTGAGGAAAGTCAGCTACCTGGCCTCCAGTGCTCCTATAAGGCAGCTGCCTGGCAAGGGGATCTGGACACGCCTCCCTGGAGATGAGAACAGAGAAAAGAAGTTCCCTTCCTCTTCTGTACTGCCAGAGTTAATCCACAAAATGCTAGAGGCAGACCTCAGATGCCAGAAGTGTACACACATGCAGAGCCAGAGGAGTCCAGCTTGAACTGTGAACATGTACACACATGCACGCATGCACAGCCACACACAGAAGGGCCAAAAAATTATATAACATTGATTGGCTACTGATAGAGAGCTGTTGGGGTGGGAAAAAAGCAGTAGAGCCGGATTTAAGCACAGACAACCACAGACAGAAAGGAAGCTGGCCCGCTGCCACCAAATCCAGATGCCTGAAATGCCAGGGTGTGTTCCTGTGACTTTTATCACTGTTTATTTTGATGAATAAGTGGTATGATTAATAGAGACATTGAATTATAGCACTTAAGGAAAAAAGTCCCTCTATCTGACCCTCTGGTATTACAGATAGGGAAATGCGACCCTGCGATGGGAGGTCTGCACAGACTAGCTGGAAGCACCCAAGTCTTGCAATTCAACTCAGTACCCATTGCCCCAGACTGTCCTAAGGAAACTTAAGTTCCACAATTAATTTTTTTTAAGCAACCACATTTGTTATTTCACAATTTTCAGGTTTAGGAAACTGAGTGCAACTTAGCTCATTGTCTCGCACAAGACTGCAGTGAAGGGGTTGGCTAAGGCTGTGGTCTTATCTGAAGGCTTGACTGGAGAGTGATATGCTTGCAAGCTGGTACTTGTACTTTTTCCACTCATCGCATTTTAGAGCTAGAAGAAACCAGGAAACAAAGGGCAAAGAAATAGAAATAACTGGATTAGTCAGTGTTCTCTCGAGAAACAAAATCAACAGGATGCAAACATGTACACAAAGTTAAGAAACTGGCCCACATGATTGTGGAGGTGTGAGTCCAAAGTCTGCAGAGGAGGCCAGCAGGCTGGAGGCTCAGGGAACAATTGCAGTCTGAGTCCAAAGGCAGTCTGCTGGCGGAATTCCCTCTTGTCTGGGAGGGGTCAGTCTTTGTTTAGTAAGCCCTTCAACTGAGTGACTGAGGACCACCCACCTTATGGAGGGTAATATGCTTTACTCAAAGTCCAGATTTAAATGTTAATCTCATCGGAAAAACACCTTCAGAGAAACTTCCAGAATGATGTTTGACCAAATATCTGGACACCTTGGCCCAGCCAAGTGGACGCTTAAAATTAACCATCACGGTAACTAGAACAAATGTCCATATATATAGAAGACAGGAGTAGTATATTCACATGTGCTATTATATGTTAAATGTTCATATTTATGTATCAGTATTTCCATACAATACCTGAATCATAGCTAAAATATTTCAAGAGGCCAGTGTCTGTCATTGCTCAGTACATTAGTAAAACCTGTATATTTTGATACTTGTCCTCAGACTAAGGATTTCCTTTTTTTTTCCTTGGAAAGAGTATGTTAGGGAAATGGGGTGTGTAGAGGAAAGTACATGGTCTTTTAACGTAACAACCTGGGTTCAGAACTTCTTCCTGTAATTTCCCGGCACTATGAACTCTGGCAGTTACTATGTAAACTATGGAAGCCCGATGTGTAATAATACTTATAATGTTTAACTCATAGGGTCATCAGGCAGATTCGATGAGCTAATCGTGCAGAGCACCCAGCGTGTTTCCTGGAATTTGATAATGTTGGTCGCCTCTGCCTGCCCCATGTATCATCCTAAAACTGAAAGTGCCAGGACCACATTCCTCTGCATACAGGGATCCCCTGACAACATTCCAGACGAAATGAATATTGAACATCTGTTTGAATCCTGAGCATTGACAAGCACTCGACTATGAGAAACTTCCTCTTTCTGTTGATTGAATCGAACATTCATGCCATCAACTTCCATTCAGAACAAGGACACTCTATCTTCCACAAAAAGCCTTTCAAATATCTGAAGACAGCTATCATCTCTCTCCCCAGCCTGCCCTTATTCCATTTCACAGGCCAAGTTATTTTAACCGTTCAGTGCCTGGCTCCTCATTACACACGTGACTGTCCTTCACTATCAACATATGTCGTTATCAGTCCTCTTGACAATGTACTCACAGTGGATTTCACACCTCATCCCAGATAACAGTGGGATCTTCATCTTTCCTGAACTGGATATTACTCTTATGTAACTTAAAGTTAATATCACCTTTTGAATAGCCACATAAAATATTTATAGTAGGAAGGTGAATGGCTTTTATTATATTGATCTTCTACTATGTGCCAGGGAATATATAAATTTTATTCTACAAATCGAGTTGTTCAAGACATATATCTTAATTTGTAAGTAATTCAACCCAATTTCTGTTGTAATCTCTCATTCTGCCTTCAAAACAATTCCTCTTCTTTCTCCAGGCTTGTTGCTTTCCTCAGCAGGGAGCGTAGAAGAAATTTGGTCGCGGACTTATCCATGTCAGCAGATATCGAGCTGTGTGGTCTCGGGTCATCAGTCCACATGTGTAGCCAGTCTTGTCAGTGAGGGTCCTCCAAGTTCATGGCTCTCTCTCATCTGCCTGATGGGCCTCCACCGTCTACCAGCCACGTCCTTTCAAGCAGCTCTTCTCTCCCTGAGATCTTGACTCCTCTCTGGGTCTCTATCTGAGAGGTAGAGTGGAAGAGACCTCTCAGCATCCTGCTCTCAACACCCCCCCAACTCTCCCCCTTCCCCTTCTAACCTGTGAGAGGCACAATAGCTTCTCTTTCTCTGCTGTACCTCCACTCCCCTCGGTTCTCTTGGTGCTTATGAGAAACAAATCCAGACGTTCTGAATGCTTTCTGTTTTCTCCTCTGCCCAGTCCTTTCCAGAAGCTATGATCATACACTAGCTGAAAGCTTGAATAGGGAGAACAAGAAAGGGAAATAAATAGAGGGAAAAAGGAAAATAAGAAGTTCATCTCACAAAAATATCACACCTCCACAAATTCAGTTTTTTAAAAAAATGATTATTAGTGCTATTTTAAACATAGGAAATTGATGTTCAAAATGGTTAAGCAACTTGCCCAAGATCATGCAATGAGAAAGGGGAAGCTGAACCCACTCCAAGGGCTGCTGAGTGACTGGCAATATTGTGCTTTTCCCTCATGGCCTCTCCTTGCTGTTGGCCCCAAGTCTTTTCACGTGTGCTGTCGCCAAGTCAGAAAGCCCACCCAGCCCTAATGCGAGGTCTGGATCCAGGTCAGGGGGCCGAGGACATTTTATTTTGTTGCATTCAATCCAATTTGAAATTTGAGTTCTTCATTTATCTTAACAATCTTTTCCAAGTTTTTGCCACATGCAGATTTAATAATGCACTTTCCTCCATTTGGATGTGTAAATGATAACATGGACCCAAGCAAAGCCGCTGGGGAATTCATTGAGGGCCCTGTTTCCTGGCTATGCTGATCTGCTGGTAATCAACATTGGATGGCACACGTTTTGAACCAGTTGTTAATCTATGTTGCCTTTCACTCACCCCGTACACTTCCTCCCACTGGAGCCCCCAGACTACCACAGGACATTAAATACATCAGGAAAGTCATGTAGCTTTTATGTTTTCCTGATCTCCTAATGTAGACATTCTAGTTATCAATCCTGAACATGGGTTTGAGGATATGACTTGTTCTTGATGAGTTTTTGCTGGTTCTCAGTAATACCTCATTCTTTTCAAGTGCTCAAAAGCCATCTTTTGTGTAACCCATCCTTGACGATATCTAGGAGAAACATCAAGTTTGATCAGTTCGACTTCCCACAAATCCTCCTTTCTTATGAGAAAATCAGAACAAATGATATGTTGTTTGAAAGCTGTCATGACATAACTGTGAGCCTGGTTCTTTTGTTTGGTGATGACTGTGGACTGCTCTGAAATTTATGTACTAAAAGTGCTTTCATGTAGTGGAAGCTGCTTAGTCTTCCATGGATAATAAAAATATTAATATCACCAATAATTACCACCCTTCTTAGTGCTTCCTATGTACATGACACTTTATTAAGATAATTACATGTAGTATCTCCTTTAATCTTCACACCAACCCTACAGATACAGAGAGTTGACCTAAAAGGGTTTAGTTTTTTCTGACGGCCACACCTATACTCTCAACCAGCCCATCCTGGTCTGCCTCTACTTGCCTGGAACATTTATACAGAAGTTCCAGTGTACAGTCTGGTCAGAAGAAATGCAAAGAAAAAAGACATGAATCTAGGAAATACAACCACTCAGATCTTTCTGCTACTGCATTACCCTGTTTTCAAAAGCACTCCAAAACTGGCTTTCACTAGGTGGGTGGGTAGTAATTAACGTTTCTGAGAATCCAGCTATATATATATATATACGTTGCTTTTGTAAAGTTCCCAGTTTCAAAAACTGGAAAACACTTCTGAATTATACAAGAAAATCAAATATGGAAAGAAATGCAATAATGAGAGCTACATTCATCCAAATAATTATTAATTTCCCTTTTCACTCATTCATTCATTAGGTAAAAATATTGATCACCTACTTTATGGCAGGTATTGTTCTAAGCGCTGTCATTACAATAATAAACAAAATAAGCAAAGTCCCGGGTTTTGTTGGGCTTGAATTCCACTTGGGGTGGGAGGGGAAGTAGATAGTACAGTAAAAATCTAATAAAAATTAGGTGTATAGTATACAGATGATGATAAGTTCCATGAAAAGTAAAGCAAGAGAGATTAAAGAAGACAGGGATGATGGGTACTATTTTTTTCTACAGAGTGGTCAAGGAAAGCCTCACCGATGTTACTGTAGAAGAGACTTGAATTAAGTGGAGAAAAGAGCCAGGCAGTTAGAGTCATGTATTACTCAATAAGAGGGATACCATTTGAGAAATGTGTCATTAGGCAATTTAGTCATTGTGCAAACATCATAGAGTACATTTACACAAACCTAGATGGTATGGCCCACTACACGCCTAAGCTATATGGCACTAATTTTGTGGGACCATTATTGTATATGCGATCTGTCATTGACTGAAATGTCCTTATGTGGTGCATGACTGTATATGAAGAAAGAGTGTTCTAAAGAAGGAAAAGCAAGTGCAAATGCTCTGAGGCAATATGGGCTTGGCTTACACACCAGAGCAAGGGGAACAGAGAGGCGCGACTTGAGGGAGAAAAATGGAACGAGGTCTGGGGGATACCAAAAGCCTAACTTTTGTGCCTTATGTGCAATAGAACAAACTGGATTTTATTGTTAAGTAGTCATTGGAGTAATTTTGAATAGACAAGAGCATGGTCTGACATATATATGAAATAGTCTCTTGGGAGTTCCAAAGTGGGAGCAGAGAGACTATTTAGCAGGCTGCATAATCAAAGAAAGCAATAATGAACATTTGAACTAGGGCGATAGAAATGGGAATGGTGAGAAGTAATTGGACTTGGGATATTTTGAAGGTGACTTGCTGATAATTGAATATGGAATATGAGAGAAAGCAGAGTCCAAGAGTACTCTGGGGTTTTCTCTTCTACGACTGGGTGAATGGAGATGCTAATAACCGAGTTGGAAAAGAGAGAGGGAAAAGGGGGGTCAGGAGGGAAAAATCAAGTGCTCAGTTTTGAACATAGTAAGTCCAATGTTTATTAGACATTCTAACACATGCAGCTACCGCACTTGTTAGAATTTATTAGGTGTAAAATAAAAGTTAATAAATTAATTAAGCAAGCAAGCGTTTCATTCTAAGATTTTACCTCGAGTTCAATGTCAAGCTTCCTTGGCAATTATTTGTAGAATAAAATTTTATAGAAGAGTTAGAAGTTTAGTTAACTCTTGAAGATGGAACTATTTTAGCAACAATGTAGGAAAAGATGATAAATATTTGAGGGTCAGTGAGTAAATGGTCTGGCTGCAATTGTAGATCTAGAGGCTGATTGGGAAAGAAAGGCTAATTGCTGGGAGATCTGGAAGGCTCAGAGGGTCAGGCTAAGGAGTTTGACTTATTTTTAACTGACATCTGTTTTTGTTTAGCTTGATGGCAAGGAAACCACGTGATAAAAGCACTGTTTGTAGAGAATTAATCAGGATGGACTATAGCAGAGAAGATTTGTGCAAGGACAGGACTGCAGAGGCACTGGGTGAGAAAATAAACATTGTAGGAAGAATGAAAATGGAAAATAAGTAATGAGTTCAAGAGACTTATGAAGTCCAGGAAATGTGATTCTTATCTAGTGCAAACCTACATAACAGATATCTAAGCTCTTTGATGCTTGACATCATGCAGACAAAGTATGATTGGTTGGATTCTTAAGTTATGCAATTATTCGTGATCCTTTGCTATTTTGTCTGATATAGCTGTGGGAGCCATTGGGATTGTTTACTAGGATGATGGTTCTCCTTCTCCGTACGTGGTAGGATGTTAGGCATAGTAATGTGACTTGCTTTGGAAAATGGCATGTGAGTGTAAAATGAGATGTATCATTTTGGGAGAGAAGTTTTCAAAAGCAGAGTGCAATTTGTCACCATCTCTTCCTCCTGACACAGCAACTGACAATATTATAGAATGTTGGAGATTCCGTAAGCCTGGATTCCAGAGTGAGGAAGATGTGGAACAGCTACTCCAGCCAACCTGCAGGGTTGAGTGAGTGATAAATAAGCTTCTGTTCCGATAAGCCACTAAGATTCGAGGTTATTTGTTACTAGGCTAAAATCTAGCTGATCCTGACTGATACAATAATGGTTGTTAAGGAATCAATAAAGCAATGTACACCCAAATGTCAAAGATATTTAAATAATTGAGGGACCTATTTCACGTGGAAAATATTATATTTCCATTTGTAAAGGATTGAGTAACAGATGTATCACTTGAAATATAATGATATTTGTAAGTCTCACCCAAAAGAGACAAGCCTGGACAGGAAGTAATCGTTTTTATTATGTATTTGCTTTACTGAGTTGATTCTATAAAAGCCTTCTGTGACCTGTTTTTTAAAAAATCAAAGTAAAGTAGTTTTCCAGGGATTTGGCAGAAAATGGAAAGTGTGTGTGTGTGTGTGTTTGTGCATGAGAGAGGGGAATATTACATTCCCCATGGGAGAATGACAAAACTGGAGAAGTAAACACCGTGACACCAATGCACTTTTCTGTAATTGGAGAAAACATTGATTAATTTGGTTTTTTTACTCTTTTTTTTGTTTTTTTTTCGGGGAAGATTAGCCCTGAGCTAACATCTGCTGCCAATCCTCCTCTTTTTGCTGAGGAAGACTGGCCCTGAGCTAACATCCGTGCCCATCTTCCTCTACTTTATATGTGGGACGCCCACCACAGCATGGCGTGCCAAGCGGTGCAATGTCCACACCTGGGATCCGAACTGGTGAACCCGGGCCGGGGAAGCGGAATGTGTGCACTTTACCGCTGTGCCACAGGGTCGGCCCCAACATTGATTAATTTAAAGCTCATTAGTTAATAAGGATAAACACACTCCTTAACCCAAAGGACATCATGCCATTTGATTTAGAACTTTGCAGCCAGGAATGTAGCTATAGAGGTGAACAAGCCCTCAGTTTCACGTGTTAGATATATTGAAACTGGCAGAGTCTCTCTCCTTGACCCACTCTAGACAGGGCCCTGTGAGCCGGACTAAGCCCCATCCTTGGGCATGTCCCCAAGAGCCCAGTTTTAGCAAGAATCCCACTAAGTCAGTTGAGCCAGAATCCCCACCCTTGATATCTGATCGATGTCCTCGTTCCCACCATCCCCCAGGTAATATCTGACCTGTGTTCAGCAAGAATCCCGGCACATCAGTTCAGCCACAAGTCTCTTTTTACTCCAATGTTTCCTCTTAGTAGTTTCCCCCCAACCCCCTTTCCCAACCTTGCTCCTTGGTTATAAATCCCCACTTTCCCTTGTTGTATTCAGAATTGAGCCCACTTCCACACTGAGATCTCTTTTCCTTATTGCAATAGTTCCTGATTAATATCTGCTTTTATTGTTTTAACTACTGTCCAGCTTTGTTTTTTCTTTGACAGAATACATTTCCAATATTTTCTTAAAAAGGAAATGCAGAGCCGGCCCTGATGGCCAGGTGGTTAAAATTCAGCGCGCTCGGCTTCCGCAGCCTGGGTTCCGTTGCTGGGAGGGGGACCTCACCACTCGTCTGTCAGGAGCCATGCTAGAGATGGAATTAGAAGGACCTACGACTAGAATATAGAACTATGTACTGGGGATTTGGGGATGGAAAGAAAAGAGAGAGGAAGATTGGCAACAGATGTTAGCTGAGGGTAAATCTTTCCCAGCCAAAAAAAAATTTAAAAAAACAAAGAAAGGAAATGTGATGGGAACCCAGAGAGGTATTATCCAGACTTAACTAAGCGGCTGCTGCTTTAAAAAAAATGGGAAAATAATTCTGGAAGAAAGTGTTCCAATTTAGATCGAGTCCCCATAGAGGGCACCTCAGAGAGGGTAACACTTAAAATGAGACCTGATTGACACCATGGAGTGAGCTCTGAAACAGTGGAAGGGCATCAAGGCAGAGGGGTATAACTACCATAAAAGTCTAAGGCAGGAGCACATTTAATATGTTTGAGGGGAAAGGGTGAGACAAGTGCGGCTGGAGCATAGAGGGTAAGGAGGAGAGGATAGGAAATAAGGGCAGAAAAATAGGCAGGGGCCAGATTATACAGTCTTGTGAGTTGGGTCAAAGTTGGAATTTTCTTTACAGTACTATGGTATGCTATTAAGGGGTTCAAATGGAGGCTTGACAATTGGATGCTGGGTTGAGAATGAATTCAAGAGGGACAAAATGGAAGCATGGTGGCGACTTAGGTGAGTATTGCATATTCTGGGGTGAGGGGTAATGGTGGCTTGGATTAAGGTGTTGATAGTAAAGATGAAGAGAGCAGGAGACAGATTCAGGACAAGTTTTGGAGGTTGAAGTCACATGACTTATAATGGCTTAGATGCAGAGGGCTGAGGGACCAAGGAGGACAGCTGGGTTTAGGCTTGAACAGTTGAGTGGATGGTGGTGGCAAAAGGTTAATACTGTTGAAGGGGTGGTTTTGGAGGAAAGGGGACATGTTAAGTTTGAGATGTCTGTAGATATCCATGTAGAAGATATCAAATAGGCAATTGGCATATAGATCTAGAGCTTAAGGAGCAGATTTGGAAATCATCAGCATATGAGTGACATTTAATGCTCTTAGAATGAGTGAGAATACTGTCCAGAGAGACATATAGAGAAGAGAAGGGTTGAGACCATGCCCTGGGACAAACCAACATTGAAAGAGGAAGAGGGGCCAGCCAAGAAGACAAAGTGGCTGGTGAGATAGAACTGAAGCAAGAAAATGTGTTGTCATAGAAGTAAAAGAAAAAACACGTTTCAAGAAGGAAGAAGGGCCTCGGCTATCAGCTTTACACTGCTGATAAAGATGAGATGCTTGGAAATGGCAACACAGCTCCCCAGTAACTCACAGGAGTAGTGTCGGTGGAGTGGTGAGACAAGAAATCATCATGAAATAGCCTGAAAAAAGAACAGAAGATGAGCAATTGGCAATATTCAAATTTTTTAAGAAATTTAGCTCTGAAGTGGAGCAGAACAACGGAACATGATGTTCTTGAAAAGAAGTGTAGCAGAGATGTTCTCCCCTCCAAATGGAGACACAAAAATATGTTTGTAGGTTGATATAAATGATGCCAGAAAGAAGAAGAACTTGATGAGAGTGGGGGTGGAAGGTAATTGCAGGAGTGATGGCCTTGAGAATCAAGAGGGAATGGCGGAAGAATCTGGAATGCATATGAAGGACTTGGTCTCTAATATGTCCCATCACACTATCCAAGAACGGTGTCTGATGGTATCCAAAATGGTACCAAGTCTTTGGGTGGTGAACATGATGTAGTCTACACAGAAATTGAAATATAATCATGCACACCTGAAATTGATATAATGTTCTAAACCAATGTTATCTCAATAAAAAAAGAAAAATGGCGTCTGCAAGATAGTGATTATATTCCTGGATTACCAACATCAAGCAAGAAAGTGAACTCGTGGTGGGACCGACAGGCGGTTCAACCGTCTATTGAAAATCCTCCATGAGACTGAAGGATTGTTAGGATGCGTACGAAAGAGCAATTGAGCTTTGTTCAGTTTTTAGGAAGGCAAAACTGACTTAAGATTTTTAAATCCATATTCTCCTAAGCAAAATTATGATTAGTTTAAAATTGTAACGGTTTGGAAAGATAAGTCTAAAATCATACAAACTTATACAAATTATTTTTCAGTCAAAGATATCTATTCACATGTAAACTTTTGAACATATTTTTCTAAAAGTTTATGCACACTTAAGTTCCAACTGTCTCATTGATTATTCGTTTGATATTTGGGGTGCCAATTGGTATGAAACATTGCCAGAATTTGGACTTTTTCCTTTTGTTTAATAATGCTTTTAATCATGCCTTTCCTCTGCTGCTCTTGGAGAAGCTACTTTTATTGTTAGTTAGAATTATCTAGCAGAGTCAGAACAGTTGGGAATAAGGAAAGGCACAGGTCCCCCGGGGCCAAAAAATAGGACTGAAAATAAGACATGCCTATTAGACTATAGATGAGAATTGTCAGAAAAAGGAATAAGGAGTCAAATTTGTTTAAAATGGTTCAGAGAGAATTGCTACTCATGAAACTTAACCTTGGAATAGAGGTCTCAGAGAGTAAGAAATCAAGAGGTCGTAGGCCCTGGATCCAGCAGAATGAGCAGCGAACTTGGGGCTCCAGTAGAAAGCAGAGCACACTGGAAAACACACACTTGGGAACCACAGAATGCAAACCCAGGCTGTACCACTTACTCATTAGGTGGCCTTAGACAAAGATTGGTCCCTCTGAGCCCGATTCCATATCTATAAGTGGGAATAAACGATGCCCAGCTCCATTAACTGTTATTATGCTTGGAGATAGTATTTGTAAAATGTGGCAGAATTGGAGCTTAAAGATGATAGGAGCTCTTATTATTAATAAGAATTTCAAAGTAGAATCAGATTTTTCTATGGGAAAATAAAGATCCTCTTCAGGAAGAGGGTAAGATTAACTAACAGAATAAATAGCCAAAATTAGTTGTTAATTCATACCAGGTTGAATTCTGTGACTCATTTCGTGTCTGTGTGCGTTCATCCTGGATATAGTTTGTAGCCAGCAT
Source organism: Equus quagga (assembly GCF_021613505.1). Classification (NCBI taxonomy): domain Eukaryota; kingdom Metazoa; phylum Chordata; class Mammalia; order Perissodactyla; family Equidae; genus Equus; species Equus quagga. The sequence continues at coordinate 23,258,718 of NC_060274.1, forward strand.
CCCTGAATTGTAGTGTAACAGATCTTGCCATCTCAGAGGTTCACGGTCTGGCTGACATGCCATGGACTGAGGACACAGATCTTGCGCTGTGGTATCTGAAGTATGACGTGATCACTGAAGATTTACCGTGTCAACATACAAGCCAGGTAAAATGGGTCTTTAGCTCACCTAAGAAGTGAAATTCTTAAAACACAATTTTAATGTATTCTTAAAATACAATTTTGTGAGCAATACCGTCATCAGAAACTACCTTTTCTGAGTCCTCTATAACCTGCCCCATTTTTGATTGACAAGAAACATACAAGACTCTTGTTCTCATAATTTCTCTAAAGTGCTGTCTGTATATTTGCCATCTGTATTACACTTAATTTTTTTGTAACTTCTTATTTGTTTTGTTGAAACATTCCAAAATGCCTTCTCAAATTACAGATAAAACGGTGTATTGAGCTATATCAACTTTTTTATTGTGGTAAAACTACATTTTTAAGTCTGTGGTTCAGTAGCATTAAGTACATTTGCATTGTTGTCAACTGTCGCCACTGTCCAGCTCGAGAACTTTTGCATCTTCTCAAACTGAAACCGTATCCCCGTTAACAATAACTCCCCACTGTCCCCTCCCCCCAGCTGCTGGTAGCCTCTGTTCTACTTTCTGTCTCTATGAATTTGACTATTCTAGGTACCTCATACATTTTTCCCTCCGTGTCTGGTTTATTTCACCTGGCACAGTGCCTTTCAGTTTCATCTATATTGAAGTATATATACAATTCATTCCTTTTTAAGATTGTTACTTTTTTTTACTTCCAAAGGCATAATTTATGCATTAGCTTTTTAAAAATAGACTTTATTTTTTAGAGCAGTTTTAGGTTCATAGCAAAATTGAAAGGAAGGTACAGAGATTTCCCATGTACCCCCTGCACCGATACATGCATAGTCTCCTCCATTATCAACATTGCCCACCAGAGTGGATAATATATTACAACTTATGAACCTACATTGACACATCATCATCAATCAAGGTCCGTAGTTTACATTACGGTTCACCCTTGGTGTTGTACATTCCATGCGTTTAGGCAAATGTATAATGAAATGTATTCACCGCTATAGTCATGCAGAGTATTTTCACACCCTAAAAATCCTCTGTACTCTGCCTATTCATCCCTCCCTCCCCACTACCCCTGGGAAACACTGATCTTTTTACTGTCTCCCTAGTTTTGCCTTTTCCAGAATGTCATATAGTTGGGATCATACAGTATGCAGCTGTTTCACACTGGCTTCTTTATCTTAGTAACATGCATTTGAAAATTACTCCATGTCTTTTCATGGCTTTATAGCTCATTTCTTTCTACCACTGAATAATATCCCATTGTCTGGATGTACCATATTTTAGTTATCCATTCACCTGCTAAAGAGCATCTGGGTGGCTTCCAAGTTTTGGCAATTATGAATAAAGCTGCTATAAAGATCCATGTGCAGATTTTTGCATGGACATAAGTTTTCATCTCTTTGGGGAAAAACCAAAGAGCGTGATTGTTGGATCATACGGTAAGAGCATGCTTAGTTTTGTAAGAAACCGCAAACAGTCTTCCAAAGTTTTTGCATTTCCACCAGCAATGAATGTGACTTCCCATTGTTCCAAATCCTCACCAGCATTTGGTGTTGTCAGTTTTCCATATTTTGGCCATTCTAATAGGTGAGTAGTGGTATCTTATTGTTTGTTTAATGTGCATTTCCCTGATGACGTGATACGGAGCATCTTTTCATATGCTTATTTGCCATCTGTATATTTTCTTTGATGAGGTAATTGTTAAGGTCTTTGGCCCATTTTTTAATTTAGTTGCTGGTTTTCTTGTTGTTGAATTTTAAGAGTTCTTTGTATATTTTGGATAACAGCTCTTCATCAGATGTATCTTTGGCAAATATTTTCTTCCAGTCTGTGGCTTGTCTTCTCATTTTCTTGACATTGTCTTTTGCAGAGCAGAAATTTTTAATTTTAATGAAGTCCAGTGTATCAATTGTTTTTTTTTCTAGATCGTGCCTTTGGTGTTGCATCTAAAAAGTCATTGCCATACCCAAGGTCATCTAGGTTCTCCTGTGTTATGTTCTAGGAGTTTAATATTTTGCATTTTACATTTAGGTCTATGATCCATTTTGAGTTAATTTTGTGAAAGATACAGTGTGTGTGTCTAGATTTGTTTTTTTGCATGTGGATGTCCAGGTGTTCTAGAACCATTCACTGAAAAGAGTATCTTTTCCCCGCTGTATTGCCTTTGCTCCTTTGTTAAAGATAAGTTACTGTATTTATGTGGGTCTATTTCTAGCGCTCTATTCTGTTCCATTGATCTCTTTGTCTCTTCTTTCACTGATGTCACACTGTCTTGCTTGCTGTAGCTTTCTAGTGAGTCTTGATGTTGGGTGGTGTCAGTCCTCTGACTTTATTTTCTCCTTCAATATTGTGTTGGCGAGTCTGGGTTTTCTGCCTCTCCATATAAACTTTAGAATGAGTTTATCAACATCCACAAAATAATTTGCTGAGACTTTGATTGGGTGTTACATATGCTTTATTACATTTAATCCTCAGAGTTTAGAGGGCGTCCTGCTAGAATCACACACAAGGTTAAAAAGTGGCCAGGAAACCCAAGGCTTTTGAAAGAAGTGAAAGTGGGTGATCAGAAACAGGACAGGCCTGGCAGAAGCCTTGCTGATGTTCCACGTTAGGTTTATGATCCTTGTGCTACCTAGGTTCAGTTCTGACAGCAGGTCAGAGAATACTGGATGTGGATGACAATTTCACTATTTCAGAACTTAATTTATATCACTGAAACTTTGCTACATTTTCTTTCGAGAATCAAAAAATATACAACCTGGAGGAAAATAGAACAAATTCAGCTCCCCTCTCTCACCCCTTTTCCATGTCTCCATTAGCCAGCATTAAATATTTGAGGAAAAAGTTTTTAAAAAATGATTGGAATGATTAAAATGCTACCTGGAAAATGAGAGAAAGAGAGAAATCTACTTCTGCAGAGTTAGCAGCAAGCAAAATCTTATTTCCAATAAAAACTTTTGCTTTGTAGACTATTTCAATATGCCACAGAATGAATAATTATGTTTAAAAAGAGGCAGTATAATTAAAGGAGACAAGAAGGAGGTGCTTGCCATGAAAGCCAGAACTGAAAACTTCTTTTGAAGCTGTAAAATATCGTTAATCTTGGAGTGAAGTGAAAACAATCCTCTCTCTATTCTCACACAGACAGCTGCTAATAGCTGGGGAGTTTCAGGAAAAGAAATATTTTGACATGGAAAATGCTAGTGCATTTGGGCATAGGCAACTATGTCTAGAATCCAAACTGATTCAGCCAATAAAATATTTTTAAAAGTGAATTTAATTAAAAATGTATTTTAAATTATATATTCAACAGAGCCTATAATGATGTTTTTCTCAATTATTTCTGTACCATGTTAATACATTTTATAATCAACTTCTCCTCACTCATTTAAAAAATTATGGCTGGTCTCAAAGAAATCATCATTCATACAAAGGATCGATTTTTTGTGTTACTTTATCAGTGTCCCCCTATGAGTGTGTCAAATTTAAGATGGCTATTGTTTAAATTCCAAATACCACTTATGATTAATGGAGTTGCACCATTAGCTTATGTATTTCTATTTTCATATATGCCATTTATTTCCGTGGAAATCTTTGCCAAAATTAATAAGATTCATGTCTGTGAGCACACCATCATTTTTATGGTTTCCCCAAATGAACCCGAATCCTGGATCTTACTTTCTCAGCTCAGCTAGACTTAACAAACTTTACTCTTATAATCAAGACATAGGTCATTGCTTTGGGTAGGAACTGATTCCAGTGGAGCTCAAGTGAACTATTAATCTATCCCTGTTGGACATTGGTTTTCAGTCTTTTTCATCATGCTAACACAGTGAACGCAATACACAGTCATATTCTAAAATGGCTAGATTTACTCTTCAAAGGTACTGAAAATGGCCACTGTCTCTTAAAGGAGACGTTGCCCTTTCAGTGAGTCTTTATAAAAGTAGGCAAAATAATATAAAATTATTTGCTTTAATTCCTTGTTTTTACCGTCAGAACTAGATTAATGAAGAAATTGGGAATTTCTTACATTTAATTATTAGCAAATCAGCATCTGCCAAGGTTCTAATGTATATAGAACTCAATGAGAGGTATTATTTGATATTTCATGGAAAGTGGAAAGATAATCCCAGACTGGAAGACCAGTTTTTAATGTGTATGCTCATATTTAAAGCCAATTTTCATATGTATTACTCGGATTTTGTACAGTGTAATAAAATTTCCTTTTTAGATCTCACTGAAAAGGGTAATAAGCTTAAAACACTTACTAATTATGCAAACCTGGCACAGAGTAGGTATTCAATAAATTATAGTAATTATTATTGTCAACAAAAGTATTACGTTTTATTTTTTAGTATTCTTTTGTCATCAAAACAATTTCCAGTGCCTGTCATTAAAATAAAGAATTGGTTATGATATTTTTATAAATTTTTATTCATTTTTTTGTACATCTGAATTTCTTCCTTAAAAGGTAAGCTTCCTTCCTTTATATCATACTTAACCCCAAATTTCTGCCTAAGATTATAGGTGACTAATTAATATAATCATGCCACTCTTTTTTCCTGCTTGGTCATATTTCACTTTGCCTATATTGTGAAACTTATAATTATTTACATTATATATTTTCCTTAGTGCTCATATGCTAAATACTGATATTAATTTTATAATATTTTGGCTTAAATTGATGAACTATATTTTACATAAATATAAGTGTGAGTTATGAGCTCTGTAATTATATGTAACTATGTCTGGTTTGAGTTTAATCTAAGTTTAAAATGTGAGAATATTTCTTCATTGTTTGACTTTCAAATTGAATTGTTAATTAGATTTCTAAAACTAACTTTTTTGATATAATCTCTATTAGTCTTACAGTATTATAGCTATGGAAGCATAGTATAGATGAAAAAAGTGTTAATTTTGGAGTTAAAATGAATACGAACCCTTGCCATAGTCCCAGAGAGGCTAAGCTGAATGGAATATGGCATGGTCCACGAGGACGTTAAAGCAAGATCATCTCATGTATCCTGTAAATATGCATCATAACTCTCTCTAAGAGACTTTGAACACTGAGCTTAATTTTTGTAAAATTGGAATTATAGCAACACCTGTTCCACATATGGTGTGGATCACATTAGATAATAGACAGGGCAATGCGTTAAAATTGCAGAGTGTTGAGCAAATGTTTGTTATTATTTCAATCTTTTCCATGTGATTTAAATTGTTTTCAGATTTCTAGTTCTAGGATGTCAGAAAAAAAAACAGCCAACAACTCCATCGTTGATGACAGTAAGAAACATTTATAAAGTTGACCCATAATAAATAAAGAAGGGCTCCCAAGTGTGGCAAAATCCTGCCAACATAAGAGAGAACAAAGTGAAGACCTTGGGCAGAGTTGTCAGAGCTTGGAGTTCTTCAAAGTAAGTACAGACTTCCAAAGTCAAAGCCAGTAACCTATTGTTTGTTCGGGACAACTAGATTGGGGTAGACTGGATGGTCTCTGTAGCACCCCTGACCCCCATGGGCATCATGTTCTGGAAGGGGAGGCAAGACTGAATGAGCAAAGGTAAAAACATGGCACCCTGGCAGGAAGCAGTCCCTGGGTATGGCAATGTGGTGGGAAAATTATCAGTGCATGACAGTCTTACAACTGTCAATTTTCATCAAGCAAAATTAAGACAAAATCAAGACAAGGCACATGCACACACACACACTTTGTCATATGAACTTTTTCTCTTGAACTATGGAGACGTCCAAGATGCCAACTAAAAGATTAAATTAAATTAAAAAAACAGCAACTGCAAGTCAGAAAAAAACTGAGCAGAGACATCAGTTACCACACATTTCATGGAAACAGGTTTCATAACTTGAGTCGGGAAAGTTACAGACTGCTGGATTAAAAAACCGACAATTCTCCTAAGAACAAGACAGATTCCATAGATGCTACCATGTCTAATTTTCAACTGCAATTTATTAGTTACAAAAAAAAGTTATACAAAAATATCAGAAAACAAAGCTGTCAATAGACACTAGTTTTAAGTGGGCCCAGGAGTTGAATTTAACAGTTATAAACTTCAAAACAGTACTATAAATATACTCAAATAATGAAAAGAAATTTGTTCTAATAATTTAAAAAACAGTATATTAATGAATGAATTTATAGGGGTGCCAACAGAGAAATGGAAATTATTTTTAAAAATGGAAAATTCTAGACCCCAAAAATACAATAACTGAGCTAAAAAACTGACAATAAACTCAACTGCAGGTTTTATATGATATAAAAGAAAAAATTAGCATATTTGAAGATAGATGAATAAAACTTACCCTATCTGACAAATAGAAAAAAACAAAAGGATTGACGAAAATGAAAAAATTTTGCCACAATATCGAGTGGTTCAGCACGTGTAATTAGCGTCTCAGAAGGAGAGCACTGAAAGAAAGGGGCAGAAAAAACATTTCAGGAAACAGTGGCTGTAAAATGTGCTAAATTTGTTGAAAAACACAAACTTACAAATCCAAGAATCTCTGCGAAATCTAAGTAGAATAAAAACAGAGAAAATCATACTCAGGCACATCAGATTCAAACTAACGGAAGCCAAAATTTGAAAGGAGCAAGAGAAAAATGACATAATATCTAGTGAGAGATAACAGCATGATTAATGTTGGACCTCTCATCAGAAACAATGGAGGCTACAAGATATTGGGTTGACATATTCAAAGTGCTGAAAGAAAAAATTATTATTCAAGGTATCTGTAGTCGGGGAAATTATTCTTCAAAACTAAAGCTAAAATAAAGACATTTTTAGATTAAGATAATTGAGAGAAATTAATGCTAATAGAACTGCACTATTCAAAATGCTATAGAAAGTTTGACAGACTGAAAAAAAATTGCACCAGATGGGAATTCAGATATGCAGGAAGGAATAAAGAGCACCAGAAAAGATACATATGTAATATCTGAGTTAATATAAATATATATTTTTATTGTTTTATTTATTTAAACCCAAATTTATACTTCTATATTGTTGGAATTAAAATATATAGATAAAGGCAATGCAAAGAAGGGAGGGATAAACAGAACTATACTATTGAAAGTTTCCTGTATTCAACTGGAAGTAATTCAACACTAATTGAATATATTTTGATAAGTTAAAGTTGCATGTTATAATCCATACAGCAACCACTAATAAACTGTAAAGACGTACGTTAAGCAGTCAATATAGGACTTACAACAATGGACTCCAAAACGTCTGCTTAACACAGAAGAAAGCAGGGAAGGAGGGAGAGGAGCAAAACAAAAATGAAACAAGAAAACATAAAAGTAAAATGGCAGACTTAAAGTCCACAAGATAAATAATTTTATTAAATGTGGATTGACTAAACACACAACATAAAATGCAGAGAATGTGAAACTACATTAAAAAAGTAGGACTCTACTCTGCGCTGCGTAAAGGAGACACACTTTAGATGTAAATACATGAATAGGTTGAAAGAAAAAGGATAGAAAAAAAAGCACATGCAAATATGCATAAGAAAACTGGAGTTGCTATATTAATAGAAGACAAAATAAACTTCTAGCCAAGGAATATTACTGCAGAAAAGTGGAACGTTTCATGAAGTTCAAAGAATCTATACAAGAAGAAGATACAACAAATATAAATGTATATGTGCCTACTAACAGAGCTCCCCAAATTAGCAGAAATAAAAGGAGAAACAGATAACTTTAAAACTATAGTAGAAGATTTTGATACTCCTCTCCCCATATTTGAAAGAAAAAGTAGACAGAAAATCAGGAAGAATATAGCAGACTTGAATAACACTATCAACCAACTAATTGACGTGTAAAAGGACATGACACAGTAATAACATGATACACAAGATTTTCAAGCACACATGGAGTATTTATCAGTATAGACCATTGGCCATACAACAATTCTCAATAAATTTAAAGGAATGAAATCTTACAGAATGTGTTTCTAACAACAAAATTAAACTTGAATTCAAACAGAAACATATCTGGAAATTCCCCCAAATATTTAAAAAGTAAAGAATTTGGAAATTAAACAAGAGCTTAGAAATTAAATTAAACCATTGGCCAAAGAAGAAATCAAAAAGAAAATTAGAAAATATTTTAAGATGAATGATAATGACCACACAATATTGTTAAATGTGTGGAATGAAACCAAAGCAGTGCTTAAGGCAAATTTATAGCATACAATGCTTACATTTAGGAAAGAAGAAAGATCTAGAATCAATGATAAAAGCTTTCAACTTCAGAAGTTAATTAAACCCTATCTGAATGAAATGAATAAAACACACACAAGAAAAGAATATAAATCAATGAGAGAAAATACATGAACCTAGAAAGTGGTTCTTTAAAAAATTCGATAAAGTTGATAAAACTCTAGCTGGTCTGATCAATTAAAAAAAGAAAAATGCAAATTATCAATATCAGGAATGAAAGAGAGGGTTCTACACACATGAAAAGGATAACATTATGAAAAACCTATACCAATAAATGTAATACTTAGATTAAGTGGACAAATTCCTTAAAAGAAACTATCAAAATCTGACTCAAGAAGAAACAAAAAATCTGAATTGCCCTATGTTGATTAAAATAATGAATTCATAAATAAAATGTTTTCTACAAAGAAAATTTGGGGCCCAGGTAGCTTGATAGGTAAATCTTATCAAACATTGAAGAAAAAAATAGTATCAATCCTACACAAATGCTATCAGAATATAGAGGAAAAGGGAACATTTCCCAACTCATTTTATGAGGCCGTTATTCCTTAGATACAAAAATCAGAAGGAAAAAAAGTTACAAGACAAGAAAACTGTAGACAAATATTCCTCATAAGATTATTTGCAAAAATCCTTAATGACATTAGCAAGTTAAACACAACATGACACAAAGAACATAAGGGGAACAAAATATTTGCATTTGAGAAGGAACGTGAGTTGGGAAGATTGCCGAAGAAGAGGTAGAAAGTGCCCCTTAAAGTCAGATAAAAGAGGGTTCACATTCTGTCTCCACTTGCTTTATCACTCTGGAAGGTTGTTAAATCCCTGTGTGCCGACTACCAAGTAGGAAGAAGAAAGCTCATCTTGTGGGGTTGTTGTGAGGAATAAGTGAGGTGTTGTATACCCATTGCTTAAAACAGAACCCAGGGCATAGAACAGGTTCAATAAATTTTAGACACAGGTATCATGCTGAGAAAAGAGTAAGAAGCAGCGCAGAATTAGGGAAGCACAGACGTGTTTTGGGAAAGACTAAGATTCTTCTTTTCCTGGATGACTAGATGTGAAGTAAGGGTATCAACTCTTCAAATGGGAAATTAAGAGACCATATCTTGAAACTCATGTTAAATAGGATGTGGATTTCATCCTACACCCCTCAATGGATAGTTGAATCAGGTAGTGAACTATTCAAGACTTAACTTTAAGAAGAGCACTCTAGCAGTGTAGAAAATGAATTGGAAATTTAAAATGTCAATAGTTTAGTCAGGGAAACTGGCATTAAGGTGTTTTCAGTGAAAATGAATGATTTGAACATTGCCCAAGAAGAATGGAGAGATCTTGGATTCTGGGGTGCAGGAAGAGATGAAATAATTCTGTGACTTTATCTGGATGAACAAGAGGATGGTAATTCCAAAATGAGAGAGAGGAGAAAGTGTAGATATTCCTTTCTAGGAAAGGATCAGCGAGGCGTTTATGATACCAAAGTGGTCTAACTCTCCCCTTCTGGGTGTAGTATGCTCTGCATCCACGGCACTATCTGCTCTTCAGGCAAGTCATTTAACATCTCTCAGCTTCAAATGACTCACCTCTGTCTGAGACAGAAAGAGAGCGAGAGAGAGAGAAATTAACAGCACCTGACATCATCCCAGAACAGCTGAACGACAGTGAGGATAAAGACGAAGATTACTGTTATTATTCAAAAAGCATGTAATCTAATCACACCGAGTATTTGTTTAAGCTAGGCTGTTACCTGGTTGAGAGCACGTTTTTCTTGTAACCGAAGGCTGACTCTGTGTGTTGATAGGGTGCTCTGAGGTCATAGTTCAGGGGAGCATCAATTGTTCTCATGAAAGAAGACAGTCTTTGTTCTCCTTCCTTACCTCCTCACTTCAGAATTAAATACTGTGTAAAATGACTCGCCCCAGGCTTAGGCACACCTGCTTATGAATTAGAAGCAACAAAAAGAGGATCCAAGAAATTTATAAACCATAGCTGTACACAAAACAGGAGATTAAACTTTTGTAAACACTACCATAGTACAAAGGAGGATGTGGGAATATCATGACATTGGTGCTGAATCCTCCTAGATTTGATAGGAGAGAGGCATCATCTTGCGTCTCACTGGGACGTACAGCGAAGAATTCAAGGAGAAAGCGACATTAAGTTGGCTCTTAAAGATGTGAACCTTCATGCCTGATCTCCCCATAAAGCCGCCTCCCCCTTTTCTCTCTTTCTCTTAGAGCATCTCTGTCACTCCCTCAGGTCCAGGCTCCCTCCTGGTTATGCTGTTCTCTTCCTACCACCCGTAAAAATCTGCTGCCAACTAAAAAGTTGAGCAAACTGTAAATAAAAGAACTAGAAGCATTCCAGCCGCCTTCTTCCCTGGGTATTTGTAGATTAACACGTAAGGAACAAAATTAATAAATATCTAATAGTAGGATTTCAGGAATTTACGTTATTAGCAAAGGTCACTTTTAGAAGTCCTCTGCCAGCCAGTAATAAGTCAGCTCTGCCTATAGATTTTAAGTGACTCATAATCTGCAGCTACATTCGAATAGTATATGAATCAGAAAAATATCCGAATGACAATTAGAATGTGACTTTGTTGGGGTCATCTTTATTCATTCATTTATTTATTTTGAGGAAGATGGGCCCTGAGCTAACATCGTGCCCATCTTCCTCTACTTTCTATGTGGGACGCCTGCCACAGCATAGCTTGACAAGCCATGCCATGTCCACACCCGGGATCGGAACCAGTGAACCCCAGGACGCAGAAGCAGAGCGTGCGAACTTAACCATAGTGCCACCTGCCCAGCCCCTGGGTCATCTTTAAACAGATCAAAAGAGAACAGCACCTTATTGTCGCGCAGCATACCAACGTCGATACAGAACCAAATAATTTGTAAGAGAACATGAGAATAATGCCTAGAGATGGCTCTCCTGGGATTGTGCCCTGGGGGAATACTTGGCCAAAGAAAAACGTCATTTATGTATCCCAGGTGTATAGAAATGTAAATCGTGGAGACCTGATATCTGAACTGTTGAGAAACCTGAATATTAAGGTGGCGGCTGTCCAGCACAGTGTCATTGCAAAGTCATTACTAAATTCCTCCTTAAAATCTCCTATTGATTGAGAGAAGAGAATATTTTGGTAAGCGCCCAGAATTCCACTAGAAATTTGTATGCTGTCTCTGCACTTGAGGCTGATAAAAATATGCCCTCTGGAACTCCCCTAAATATGGTTTCTCTGGGCTATCTTTTCGTTTCGTTTTATTTTGTTTACAAGAAACTTTATTCTTTGGTCACCTGGACCTCATTGAGCGCTTGTTTCTCTGCATTCACTTAAATGCCTATACCTAATGGCAACTAATAAATCAAAAGAATACCTCATTTCCCTCCCTTGAGGTAGGAGTTTTTACCAGAAATGTTGGCTGAAATGTGGTTTTAAAATTTATTATGCATGAAAAACAAGGAACTGGTGGGTGGTCAGTACAATGCAGTGGTCACAATGGAAACCAGAGCAAACTGAAAAGCTCCCTGTGGAAAACATGATGTGTATGTTTAGAGACAAAAATATGTAAGACCCCTGTTGAGCTCTGAGCTTCTACAGCAAAAATAAAGTTAATATAATGTACCTCAGAACAGACTTTCTGTCTGTTTCTACCTGGATACAAAGACGTGAAACCCATGACCCCCTACTGACGTTTCTGTTTTGCTGTGATTGATTATCCTGCGGTCACTGCTGAGGGATAGGTAGGAGGCAGAGCTCTGACTTTCCTACTTCTGAAGCTCCTAACTAGAAGAAATGAAGGGGTGAATTATCCCAGAGGCACTGAAGATACAGCGTCTCATCACAGCTGCTGATAGCACCTTGGGAAGTTATGCTGGGAGCTCCTGAAGGTTCTCAGGTTTCTGAGGCAGGGCATAAATGACAAGTGGGGACCACCTCCATGACCACTCTGATCTCTGTCCTGTGAACATTCTGAACTAAAACAGGTGGATACATATTCAAACTTGGTTCACTTTAAAAAAGAAAAACCCAGAATGATATGAGTTCTCTGACTCCTCAAAATAGTTTTTTCCCCATTTCTTCCTTTTTTTCTGTGAAGTTCAATTGTGAGTTACTGAGGTCCCATAAAGGTACTTAGCACTTGGCCGGCTTCTGTGGAAACTTGAAAAGAAGTGAAAACCATGATTCACATCTGTGCGTTTTCTTTTGACTCTCTTCTGACCTGAAAGCCCTTCCTGTTGCTTGGTCCAACTTTCCCCATTATTTCCTGATGAGGAAGGGTATTATTAAGTGCTAACTTCTTCCCAGACTCATGACACAATGAGTAACAATAACATTACAAAGTAATGGATGAGTAGGTGACAAAGTGAGTGGTCCACACAAGATGACGCAGGAGTTCTGAGAAAAGAGAAACCCATATGCAGGGCTGAAGAAAGCACCCCGGAGAGGAAAGAAGATGAGTTGGATGATTGCTCTTTAAAGAAAAATTCAGGCTTTCTTCAAATAGCTAACTATGGTGGATGTTGGTTATTGTTGATTACTCAAGACCCATTTCCTCTTTTCTTTGGATATTTACATCTCCCAGTTTCTTACTCCTTCCATTGTTTGTAGTCTTGGAACTACCACAAAACAGGGTGCTTTTCCTCAACTTGCCAAGAGGTAAGCATAAAGCAAAAACTATGCTAATCAGGTATTCTCTTCTAGGATTTTGAGTCTTAAGCTGAAAGTCAGAAAAGATGGTTGGAACTTACAACTTCTAGTTCTAGTGTCCCACTGATGAAGACAACAGGGGTTTTGTTGCCATAGAAAGCCCTGAAGCTAGCTGCTTCCTGAATTTTCTGACGTGGTTCTTGTGCTTCTCCTTCAATTCTGTGATCTTACTCAGCAACTTACAATAAATTCCCTTTTTGCTTAAATTATCTGGAGTCTGTTTACGTTGCTTGCAACTGAAGAACACTTGGTGCATCTAGAACATGGATTAATATTTTAAAAATTATTTAAACACACCTTACTCATGATGTACAATTAGATGTATGTGTATATGTGTTTGTTGCAGGCGACTCGTTGATCTATTTTCCTCTCACATTGGGCTGGCTTTCTGAACATCTGGCAGCCACCTTCTCACTTCCCCAAATCTCTCCATATCCCAGGAAAATGCTGATGTCTGCATTTCAGTTTCCACCCAAGAAAGGCATCTTTGGGGCTGAACTTTGCAATTCATAACTGAAAAATCTGTGAATTAAGTGAAATCATATACAAATACACTCAAGCCTCTCAAAATATTTTAAAAAGAAGGATGTGACTTGTTAAAAATGTCACCCAAAGCACTTTCCTGATGAGAAGCTGAGTTCTTCCCATGCCTTGGTGTTCAGGAGAGAGCCATGTGTTTTAGAGAAATATACTTTGGAGAGATGTCTTACACAAATTTGGTCCACACGTATACCTAAGAGCTTTCATGTTCCGGTGGCCTGGCTGAAGAAGAAAAGGGACCGAAACTTCACTACGGAAAACTGAGATGCACGGTTACCCTCACTGTCTGCATACCGCCCTTTTTGTGTGGCTGAGATCAAAGTGAACAAATCCTTGCAGGGCTGTTATTTACGAGGAAAGTTTTTTTTTCAGAGGAGATATTTCCATCTACAGGGAGATTGTGACTTTTTAAACAGAGAGCAGAATAAGAAACAGGATTTTTTTTTGAAATCAGAATGAGTGCCCTTGGCAATGAAAGTTAAATTGCAATGCCTTGAATCAGGTATATGCTGTTCCAACTAGACTCTCGCACCTACCTTGCTTACTACGTAACACACTGTGCCATGAGTTTAGGTACATTATTTTATTAATCCTCAGTTACCCCATGAGCAGATATTGTCATTATCCCCATTGTACAGATGAGAACATTTCGGCTAAAATCATATGGCTAGAATGTGATGGAGCAGTGTTGAACCCAGATCTTGTCTGACTCCAAAGGGCATAGTTTGATCCATATACTTCACTACCATGCCCAAAGAAATAACAGAGGCTCTGGAAAAGAAGGGAGCCAAAGAATATTTTCCTCAGGTGCCCATCTTCGTATCATCACAGGGGGCAAATCCCTAGAATGCCCCACCTCACCAGGCTCCACACCTGCGCTGAGTGAGACGGGTCTGGGTAGGATGGGAGGACACAAGTCACAGCTTCTTACTAAGCACACAAATCAGGACTCATTCGTGCCCTCCCAGCACGCAGTGCAGCTGTAGGCACAAAGAGGATTTTCACAGAGCCACTTAAACTAACGTGACAGAGATAGACAGTGCAAAATATATAGTCTCTGGCTTTGGATAGATTTAAGGCTGGCTTCTATTTTCACCACTTATTGGCCAGTGTGACACGGTACAATTCACTTAATTTTTCTAAGCCTCCCATTTGCTCATCTGTAAAGTAATGGTGATAAAAATAATAACATGCAGTGTTATTATTGGGATTAAATAAGAAAAGTAAAACTTCTGGCATGCAGCACTTATTCAGTGCCTCTGTTCTTCTCCATTGAGTAGTTCTTGTTTCACAACAGTCCACAGCCCACGGTCTCATTCTAATCTGAAAGCAGGACTGAGGCAAAGGCACATGCCGAGAATCCAAAGGGAAAGAGAAAGATTAGGGTTGGGTCCTTGGATATGCACAGCTTTGCTGTTTCCCCCTCAATCCCATGGGCATGGTGTGGTGGGCAGGGACTGCTGTTGTGTGACATCCATTATGACCGCCATTGTCTGAGTCTTGGGGGGGGTGTGAGAGACAGGCATGTTTGGAGTCATCTCCACAGTAACAAGAACAGTAATAATCATTGTAATAATAATAACAAAGCGTTTGTGAAACTCCCTAACCATGTTCTCTCTTGCTGGAAGGACAGAAAGAAAATCTGATTTTTGGTGTCTAGAGCTTGGTATACATTGATAAATCTGTGTGGACATCAGAGTGCCCCTTGTCTTTCTCTGGCTCCATTCTCTTTCTCCTCCCCAGTGGGGCACTTCTTCTTTCTCTGGGTTTGAGCTAACAACTGGGCAGTTCCATCTGGCTTTCCCTTTGATGGAGCGCTAGAGTGTCCGTGGGTGTTCTCAGGTCTAGTGTGTATCTGGGAAGAGTGAGAGAAACTGGTCCCTCCTGAACTCCTCTGTGGAAAGAGCTTCTCCGGTGCTTCACTACGCCAAGACCTCTGGCTCCATTGCTCCATTACTAGAGTCTTCAGACACCCCTCTTCCCTTAACCCTACCTGGTGGGGGTCAGAGCCCCAGAGGAGGAAAGGGAAGCTCCCTGAAATATGACAAATGGGGAAGAGAATTCATCCTGTCCCCTTTGCATACAATTTTATAGTTTATGAAGGAATTTTGCATATTGGGGTCAATGGGCAATCTGAAAATGAATTCACAAAATTCCTGTCAAAAATATAGAAAGAGATATGCATAGTGATAATGAGAGGTACAACTTTGCCTTTATATCTTTTCACCAAACCCCCTTTTTAAACGTTTTTAAAAAAACATCGTATTTGCTGAAATTAAGACAATTGTATAATACTTTATCCTCTGCTACTTCTCAAGATTAGAAATCAAAGTGAAAGAACGTCTTGCCCTCAAGATACACTACTAATAGGGACTTTTCTCCAATCTATTGTAAGTTGGTTATTCACTTAGGTTTGGCAGCTGCACAGAATCTGCTAGAACATAAACTGTGAATGACGGGGGTTTTATCTGGCTTCTCCACTGTTGTGTCCCAGCTCCCAGTGCAGTTGGTACTTACTACATTTTTGTTGAATTAATGATTTATAATATGGGTACTTCTGTGCCTATAAGAGCAATCTCTATCTCTAACCACATATGTCTCTCGAGTCCTCTATCCTGTGATCTCATCCTTTCCGTCTCCAGCCCTCCCCTCTGTCTTTATTTCCCCCCTCCTCCCACCATCCCCTCACTTTACTACCTACCCCCACCACCCAACACACACGTGTGCGCACACACATGCACACAAGCATGTGCACACACTTCATGTTATTCTTTAGATCTGCCTGGAGAAGCAAGAAATTTGTCATGCTATCCTCAACCAAATGACAGAATTTGGAGGCCTATAGTCTGATTGGTTTCAATGTACATGTAAGTGATGATTTTATAGAATATCTTCTTCAAAGATGAGAGCGTGGTATGCAATACTCTTCCTCTCTCATTTTTCGACTTCTCTGATGTAGCTGTAGTGAACGGAATGTTAGGCAAGGCCACAGTGAGTTTCACGAGCTGAGGGCGCCAGTTGGGTTGGCCATAACTACTTAAGTACAGTTGGTTGACAATGTGAGAAGTGACCCAGGAAATACAGCTCTTAGACACATACTTTTACTACCTTAAAACTCCCTTTTCCACACAAATCGGTAAGATAAAATCTGTAGTAGGATTGCTTCTCAGTTTTTAAAAAACTTTACAAACATTTCATTTAAAAACAGCCTTTTGAACCTACGTTTCATTTACGCCAGCATCATGGAGCGGTAAGGAAAGGATTTAGGAAGAGCGTTTCCTCTCAGAGGTGTTTTGCTCGTAGCACATGATAGCAGCACTTGCCAACTGGGGTGGGTTACCTGTGTGCTGGGAGATACTGATCCCTTCAGCCCTCAGGTGGCTGGAGCCCTGGGGATGGTCATTTCTGACCAAGAGCAGGTTTGCCCGGAGCTCCTCAGATGGTAACTAGCGGCACAGGGTCCAGTGGCACATCTCGCTATCCCTGCGGGTGATAAGAATGATGAGCCAGGTCGAGCACTCACCTTTCCCTCAGTGATGTGTCTGGTGAACCAAGATCTCCGAGGAGGTCTTACAGCTCCTTTAGCAACTGGCCTGAGAGAATGCCACTGCCCATCACGTTCCTCCACTAGCAAAGCCACAGGAGAAGCTCGTGTTCCATGCATCCCAGGAAAAGGCCTGCAGACCAAGGTGTGCGGGTCTGAGGAAGCCTGGCCAGGTCTGTGGACAGGACCAGCACCAAGCCTGTGTGTTCACTAATCGTAACAAATGTTCATAATACATTTATCAATGAAAGAAGAAAAAGAGGCGTTAGCTTCTGTAATAAAATTTCAACTTTTGTAAATTTTTGGAGGGGTAAAACAAGAGGTCACAATATTTTTGTCACTTCATTTTGTGAACAAAGTGCCCCTTCCTCAAAGACTAGGAATTCCAGGTCACTATTTCAAACCAACCTTAAAAAGTTACATTCATAAAAACAAGCTTCAGTTTCACATTAACCAATTCGGAAATTTTAATTTTGAAGTTGCACCCAACTCAGTTACTATATCTCTAGTAACTTTATTTTTATGATATAAAGATAATTTCAGCAAGCCTGATGTAAACATCTCCAAGCCCCCTGTAGCTTACCTCATTGTGCTACGTAAATATTCTAATTGTCTACCTGTGCCATGATTTGAAAAAGGTTTGGAAGCAATGCCTTGTAGAGTATAGTCTGGTCAGCAGATATAAAAGAATAAGAAAATAAGAAGAATATTAATAAGAATAAAATTTTAAGTAATTTATGTCTTGGGTCACATGAGTAAAGCATCAGTGACCTCACTAGAATGCAGAGAATTACACATGAGAGGAACTCAGTATTTTTTTGTTGCTACATTGGAAGGTGATCTGATGGAAGTCCACAGCCACATTGAGAAAGCTGTTTGGGCTTCATTCGTCATCCTCAGCCAAACTATAATTTGGTTCCTATTTCTCCATATCCCTCAATTCTATTCTCGCTCCATTTATACAACAAAGGTTTACAAATATATAAAGAGCTTCTAAAAATAGAGCAGAAAAAGACTGATACTATAGAAAAATAGGCTACTAAAATGAACAGTTACAAATAGAAATGAAAGTGGTTCTTAACTATATGAAAAGACACATGATCTCTCTCATAATAAGAGACATGTGAATTAAAACTCTACTGAGATGCAATTTCTCACCTGTTACACTGGAAGTAAATTCCAAAAGTTTGATATCTAGATGATTGGAGAGGCTGTGGGGAAACAAAAACCCTCATATATTTCTAGTGGGAGTGTGAAATGGTGCAATCACAATGTAGGAGATTTTGGCAATGCCTAATAAAATTATATATGCTTTAAATCAGTAACTCCACTTCTAGGCACAACAGCTACACTGCCAAAAATGTGAAAAAGATGTATGTTCAAGGCTATTTTTTGCAGGACTGTTGTTACAGCAAAAACCTGGAAAAACAACACAAATTTCCATCAAGAGAAGTTGAAAAAACTATATAACACAAAGAAATATTATGCAGATGTAAAAAGGAATAAGGACTATCTAGACATACTACTATGGAATAATCTCCAAGATTTAAGTCAAAAAAGCACAGTTGTGTATACAGAATACTACTGTTTATCAATCAAAGAGAGGAGAGACTATAGACACGTACGCATATGTTATATGAAATAAAGAACAATGGAAGGATAAGTGTAACTTATTTTAAACGGTTTCCAATAAATGGAGAGAGAGAATAGGGTAGAGAGATAGGGATATGAGAAGGATTTCTTTGAATATATCTTCTCTTTGTAGATTTGCATTTTGAAGCAGATAGGCATTCTACATAATTTTAAAACAAAATTTAAATTTAAAAAAGAATTTCTAAATGTCAAAAATAATTTGAAAAATAAGTGAATCTACTCTGTATTGGTGCCACAACTACACCAAGAAGAATTATATCAAATTACTTTAAAACACAGGAATTTATGCAGTTTTAGTAGGATATCAAGGAACAGAAGAACTGCTAAAATGTTTAGTTCTTTCAATAATTATATTGTTAATAGTAATGACACTATTTTCTGAGAGTGTTCAGTGAGTCAAGTTTATTAAATCAAGAAAGTAATTATGTGATATTCAGATTTTAGCATCTCTGGTATCCTTAAACAACCAGAATTCTTGACATTGGAGAAGAGAGACAGAAATTTAAGGTAGTTGAGGAGATACAAAAACCATACAGTTCTGAATTTGTATTGGAAGTATCAGATTCATTTATATTTTTGCAGCTCTGTCCACTGAAATGACCTAGAAATGGTCAGTTGTAGCAATAGTACCCCTAAGCTTGGACTGTGGTCCCTAAATGTTATTTCCCACTGAAAAGAACATATCTTAGAAATCTGTGTAATTCCTAGGTCTGGGGCAGGAAGTGTATAAGATGAGTTTGGAATGTGTTATCACACTAGAAGGTAATGAATCTATTAAAGACTAGGATTGGGTCAGAAGGACTCGGGATCCAACCTAAAGTGGTCCCACCAATCAAAGCTGGGACGTCTACAAGGATAATGACTGTGATGGATTCAAACACATCATGCATGCTCATATACATGAGTTCTAGTAATACTGAGGGAAAAAAACTACAACCTAATGGTTGCCGTTAGAGGATGTTGTGGAACTGACTGATTATTTTGAGGATGGTAAGTATGGGAAAGGAATCAAACATATGTCCTGTCTTTCCTCTAAAATCTATGTCACTGTGCAACCACATCGTAGGTAAGGGAGCTTCCCTTTATAGACGTGTTGCAGTTAAGCAATGGAAATAGGAATGACATTGTAACCCATAATGAATTAATGGATCAAGGTCTTGAGCATCAGTAACTGTTAACATTAACAGTAACTGTTAATAAAAGGAGGAGAAGCTCTAGATTACATGCCTCCTTGTAGAAGAATGTAACAGCAAATGACGTAGTCTTCAAAACTGTAAACCTGAATCTGGTCATGCTACTTGTTTATAGGAAATACATGTTAAACCACACCAAAGAGCGTTATAATCAGCAAAAATAGCCAGGTAACTGCAACAAATAAATTTTTTTAAAAAAGAAAAAGAATTCAAAGGAGAAGTCTATGTTAAAACAGTGCTGTTAAACCGACTCTTTGGACAAAGAAAAGTCATGATTTGTAGTGTTTGCCAATTTCAGTAATGTAAAAATTTTTTAAAAACTACAAAACTTCTTCAGTATCCTGGGTCTTTTGCCTTTCCATGTAGACTTAGTATGAAACACTAGCTGAGAGACAGGCTATGGTGGTACAGCTGTGAAACCCAGCCCGGAACAGTCTCCCAGCTCCTAGAAAGCCAGGAGGAATGGGAAGAAAGGATCCTGAGGGCATTGACAATCCTAGTACTCTTCACCATTACCATCCTCGTCAGGACTCCCTCTATTTAGAGAAAAAGATGTGTGCCTTGGGGACTTGCCTGCCCTACAATCTCTTCTCCTTTGTCCTGTTGATGAGGATTATTTTAGGCTGGTTACTGTTAAAAACTGCAGATGAGAAGGAGGCTTTGAGGAGTGGAATTTGCTTGCCCTTAGATGAGAGACATTTGCATTTGTGAAGGACGTCTCCATCTGTGGGGGGTGTCTCCTTCTCTGCACCAGGAGGAAGGGGGGATGACCTTATCTCTAGAAACTCTTAATGGGGATGGCAAGGACTTAAGTCTTGTTTATTGTGTTTGTCTGGTAACCTCATGTAGCTGACTCCCCCCACCACCAACATCCTCTTTTGTCTTTAGCTGAAGATGATATTTAAGATGGAGGCTTCTGCCATTTACTTAATCAGGTTTGATTCTTATCTAAAAGTTATAGGACCACCCAATAACCAGACCCCACGGATACTGATACCATTTTAATAACTTTCTTTATGTAACCTTTCCTTTGTCTTGTAAAGAGATAACTCATACCTATGCCTTAAATTTAGCCCTACCCTCAACCCGTGTTTGCGGCAGCTCTTTACTGCCCATGGGTCCTGTCCTCATGCTATTCCACACTATTCTCTAAATAAAAGAGCACTACTGCCAGACCTTGAGAGTCCAAGAAATCTTTCTTTTGACTCTTCGGCTCGCTGACCCCGCATCACTGTCATGTGGTAGGCATCAGAACAGTGATTCTCAAGTTTGACTATACATAAAAATCAATGTACAAATGTCTGGGATCCAACTCATAGATTTTGATTGATCTGGAGTGGGATCAGGGAATTCATTCTTTCTCAAAACTCTTCAGGCAATTCTAACGCACAGCCAGGGTTGTGAACCACCGCATAGAAAAACTTCTGTGAAATGTAGGGGAGCAGAATTTTCTACCCAAAACTATGCCTCTTTGGCATAAGGATTGTTTTAAGCTGTTTTTTTTTTTAAAGAAACTGCAGACACAGGAGAAGCTTTGAAAAAGAACAGAAGTTACCCTTTTGTAAGAGATATTTACATTTATGAGAGAAATCTCCATATGCAAGGGTGTCTCCCTTGCGGTACCAGGAAGAGGAGGATGACCAAATTTCTAGAAACTCTTATCAATTCAGAAGGCAGTGACCTAAGTTTGCATAACAATTTGTTTACTGTGCATTTCCTGGTAACTGTCCACAACTGACTCCCCACCCCCAACGTCTTTCTTTGTCTTTAGCTAAAGACAGTATTTAAGATGATAATTTCTGCCATTTCAGGGAATTACCCAGTTTTCCTGTGTCTTTCCCATGAATGCATGTTACTAAACTTGTGTTTGTTTTTCTCCTGTTAATCTGTCTTATATCAATTTAATTATTTGGCCAGACAAAGAAGCTAGAGGGAGAGAAGGAAAATTTTTCCTCCCCAATAAAAATAACCAAGGGGTTAGATGGCAGGTTCCCCAGAGTGTGCTTCCAATGGGTGAAGGGGTTCAGAACAGGTCTTGCCAAGATGTGCCACTCTGGCATGTGGAATAGTTTGAGCTAAAGGCAATGGAGAATCTGGAGGTTCAAGATAAACTTTTACCCCTCCCTCAAAGTATTTAAACTGGGGGCCTTGCCCATAATAGGAGTTATTACCGGAAGTAAATTTTATGACCTATCTGCATGGCAGGGCAAACCTCTAATGACTGAACATCTGTTCTTCTTATTGTCCTGTGAGTTACCCTCTTCCCTTCTGAAGCCTCAGGCCCCCATCCCATTCCTTAGTTCGAGATGGCATTTATATCTCATTTTACCTTTTTGCCTCTGAATCTGGCATGTATGTGGAGTCTCTGACACTCTCATGTATGTGAGGTTCCCATATGAGTGCAATTAACTTAGATTTTCTCCTGTTAATCTGTCTCATGTCAAGTTAATTCTCCAACCGGACAGAAGAACCCAGAAGGGTAGAAAAAAATTTCTTCCTCCCCCACAATTGGCACAGTCAGCTGGATGAACTTTTCAGCTGGATTCTGCTCTCTCAGAGGCTGCTGCAGCTGAGAGATCCTAGGACATCTGACAAGCACCAGCAGAAGGTAAAGTTCTTGCCCTGTCTGTCTCCCAGATCTCTGCCTGTTTCTGGGTCTATTGGAAGTGAGAGTAATAAGAGTCTTTTTTCTCTTTTCTAAATTTAGATAGGAGGAGAAAATATTTGTGAAGTTAGGTTCTGTGGCAAAAGCGACTCTGCCAAAGATTTGGGATGAGTACTCTGATTCTGTTAATCTCATTTCTCCCAGAGGTGGTCATTGTTTTTCTTTTTTTTTTTTTGTCTCCATCAGCCAGAGGATGCATATGCTTTTGGTGGGCAGCCTAGTAAGCTATGGATCTGAGCTAGGGAACCTAAAACCCTATTCTGTTCAAAAGTGTGGGGGGAACACATGATTCCCTATGTTTTCGAAGGGCTGTTTAAAAACAGGGGCCCTCATAATTATTGGCTTTACCTTCTTAGGCTGACTCTGGGGGTGAACTTTTTGGATTTTGTGAGGGCTGCCCCTATTACTGCCCAAAGCAGTGGGGGGTTTGTCTGCCCACCACAAGACATGCCAAAAGTTGAGAGGCAAGGTGGTAGGAGAGAAAGGGTTTTCTTACAGCTTGCTAGCAAGGGGTAAGATGGCCAACTAATGTCTGAAATAACCATGTTACAGAGCAAAGACTACAAGCTGATTATATAAGGGGCTGGTTTCCGGATGGGGGAAGCATTTGGTCTCTGGGTTGGGGCAGACATCTGATCTTCGGGTGGGGCAGACGTCTGGTCTTAGTTCCTGATAATCTTTTGTTTTACAGGATAAACATCAGAGACCAGAGCAACACCCTATACCCAGATCTTTCCAGTGTCATTGATGATGGCTATCAGCATAGACTCTCTGCCCAGGGTCATCACACTCCTAAGGAACTCGAAAGACCAAAGTTATCATCTCACAGCAGTTGGGAGGGGCCATAAAGCCTACAGAGATGTATACCTCCTGGAGGGTGCATATCCAGCTGGGTTAGTTAATCGGGTTGCTCAAAGTTACTGTAGGGTTTCTTTCCTACAGTATAACTTCCCTTATGTCAACCTCTTGTTGAGCCAGTATCACCTCCTCTGCACTCTCCTTTGGGAATACCTCTTGCATCCATGGTTAAGTCATAAATAGGCTTATTGGTTTGAGTTGCTATTAACATCCTACTTATCAATGGCCAGATGATGGATCCTTTGAATTGGAAAAACTTCTACATTGGAAAAAATTTTTGGAGATCTCTCATATTCGTTTAATGACTAGTCTTTAAGACTTCCTTAATATGATGGAAGGAGAGAAATTAGAACAAAAATCAAAGGCCACTCAGACCCCTTCCTATTTACCTTTAGACTTTTGCAGATATTGTAAAAAAAAAAATCAAGATATCGGAAGTACAATTGTCTAGCACTCAAACAGAAAAGGAAAAAAAATAATATAACAGTTAGACTTATGGACTCCTTAACAGATGAAAGAACAAAAGTTTAGACTTAAGACTCCAACATAAAACCCCTTCTTAAAATCTGGGCCCATCCTCCTGTTGTTTTTTTTTTTTTTTAAGTCTTTTTATTGTGGTCTAAATAGTTTATCACATTGTAAAATTTCAGTTGTACGTTAATATTTGTCAAACACGATATAAATCTGCTCCTGCATGCCCCGTGCCCACCCTGCCCCACACCCTCCCTCTAGTAACCACTAAATTGTTTATAAACCACACACGAATGAAATCATACAGTGTTTGTCTTTCTCTGTCTGGCTTATTTGCTTAACGTGATGCCCCCCAGATCCATCCACGTGGTTGTGAATGGGACAATTATGTCTTTTTTTATGTTTGAGTAGGAGTCCATTGTATATACATATACCACATCTTCTTTATCCATTCATCAGTTCTTGGGCAGTGGGGTTGCTTCCATGTCTTGGCTATTGCAAATAATACTGCAATGAACATAGGGCGGCATAAGTCTCTTTGAATTGTTGATTTCAAGTTCTTTGGATAAACACCCAGCAGTGAGATAGCTGGGTGATATGGTATTTCTGTTTTTAATTTTTTGAGAAATCTCCATACTGTTTTCCACAGTGGCTGCACCAGTTTGCATTCGCACCAGCCGTGGATGAAGGTTCCCTTTTCTCCACAACCTCTCCAACATTTGTTGTTTTCTGTCTTGGTGATTATAGCCATTCTAACGGGTGTAAGATGGTATCTAAATGTAGCTTTGATTTTTATTTCCCTGATGATTAGTGATGTTGAGCATCTTTTCATGTGCCTATTGGCCAGCTTTATATCTTCTTTGGAAAAATGTCTGTTCATATCCTCTGCCCACTTTTTGATTGGGTTGTTTATTTTTTTGTAGATCAGTTGTGTGAGTTCTTTATATATTATGGTGGTTAACCCCTTATCAGATGTATGATTTGCAAATATTTTCTCTCAGTTGGTGGATTGCTTTTTCATTTTGATCTTGGTTTCCTTTGCCTTCCAGAAGCTCTTTAGTCTGATGAAGTCCCACTTGTTTATCTTTTTTTTGTTTTCCTTGTCTGAGTGGACATCCTATTTGTAAAGATCCTTTTAAGGCTAATGTCAAAAAATATACTGCTTATATTTTCTTCCAGAAGATTTATGGTTTCAGGTTTTGCCTTCAAATCTTTGATCCATTTTGACTCTATTTTTGTGTATGGAGACAGATAATGGACTACTTTCATTCTTTTGCACGTGGCTGTCCAGTTTTCCCAGCACCACTTATTGAAGAGACCTTCCTTTCTCCCTTATATGTTCTTGGCTCCTTTGTCGAAGATTAGCTGTCCATAGATGTGTGGTTTTATTTCTGGGCTTTAAATTCTGTTCCATTGATCTGTGTGCCTGTTTTTGTACCTGTACTATGCTGTTTTGATTACCATAGCTTTGAAATATGTTTTGACGTCAGGGATTGCAATGCCACCAGCTTCGTTCTTGTTTCTCAGGATTGCTTTGGCTATTTGGGGTCTTTTGCTGCCCCATAGGAATTTTAGGATTCTTTGTTCTATTTTTGTGAAAAATGTCATTGGGATTCTGATTGGGATTGCTCTGAATCTGTAGATTGCTTTAGGTAGCACGGACATTTTAATTAGGTTTATTCTTCAATCCATGTGTATGGAATATCTTTCCATTTCTTTATGTCATTATCAATTTCTTTCAGTAATGTCTTATAGTTTTCCTTGTATAGCTCATTCACTTCCTTGGTTAAATTTATTCGTAGATATTTTATTCTTTTTGTTGCGATTGTAAATGGAATTGTATTCTTGAATCCTTAACTTCTGTTAGTTCATTATTAGAGTATGGAAATGCCATTTAACTTTCTGTATTTGCCTGAAAGTCTTTAATTCTTACCATAGTTAAGTGGATAACTGAGCATTGTTTCACAATGACTTATGATCCTATTTGAGCAAGTGTTTTAAAACATTTTGATATTTTTGACAAACTTCCCCAAATCAATTTCTAAATGAAATATTTTTGGCTTAGTGGTTTTCCAAAGGGTCCCTGGAACACCTCAAAAGATTTGCTTTCTTTCCTTACAAAAATATGTTAAACTAATTAGGTTTATTTGGTATGTTAAATTACTTGGGAAGCATTGTCAAATAAATGTTGATGAATCTTCTTAGGTTATACTGTGTGGGTAAATATTATAAATATGTGTTCTAGAAATTAAATGAATTTCTAAAATTCTGATATGTCTTGGTATAATGTTACAACTTATAATTTTAGCTATTTTCTTAAAATATTGCATGTCATAAAAATAACCAAGTTTCTTTGTCAACTGCATTATAATGTTAAGTCTTTTGTCATTTATAGCCAGTTATTGTTTTACTCTGATGCTTTTTCAAAAATGCTTCATCTTCAAGAAGCTTCATAGAAGCAACTTTTTTGACAAGTATAGGTCTATGATAACTTTCAGATCATACCACTGAACTGGGTAAGAAATTACAGAACTCTAATGGAAAAACTGATGGCTTCATAAAACTACTAACAAAAGACCACAATCAACAAGACTTAATTACATAGAACTGAATGAGCTGATAAATATGATTATAATTTTTATGCTTTTTGTCTAAAATATCATTTTTTTAAATCTTTTGTTTTCCTGATATGAGAAATTTTTTTTCTCCTAAGCCAACTATGACTACAGCAATTGGTAAATTATACCTTTGTAAGCAGAATCGAAACATCTTTTTCTCACCACCTTATCCCTCCAAATTCAGAAATTTAGTGACTATTCTTCTTTTCATATCAATATAGTTATTTGCATAAATTCAATAATAATCTGTTCTCCTTGTAGCAGGGCACAATTGGAAACTGGTTATATTACCAAGGCTTTGACTGGAATGTCATATTTGAGAGAGAATGTACATAGACTCAGATATGACTAGTCAGCTTTGAGGAACCAATATTGACTTTATAGAGCCAATAAATCCCCTTGAAAATATCATCCTGGTACCTTGCTTATAGGATTCTCAGTAGCCTTACCAGGGAGTAAGGCAGGTCACTTCCTGGCAGGTGCAGGAAGCTCAAAATATTTTGGAAACCTCAAGAAGAGAGGAATTCACACAAATCTGTAGTTATTGCACGTGAGTCTGATGGAAAGTCCTCAGCTTGGTTTCCTGGCCTTGAGAAGTCTCTAAGTTCAATCTAGAGATTCCTTATGAAAGATTCCAGCCAAGCACATTTAAAAGTGCCTATATGACCAATTGCTATTCTTGCTGCACTTATGAAAATAACAAGTCAAGTTTCTTGAACCTAAACTTATTTTATAAACAAATTAATCTTACTGTGGTTATACTTGATAGAAATGTGAGTAACTTTAGAGAGAAAAATTATGTTTCAATAGAAACTATAATATGCATTTGTGGATATTAGATTCTAGTGCTGTTCATTATCTTTTAAGGTTCTGTTTACTAGCTATAAACTGGACGAGATCCTGAATTTTTCTAATTTCCTCCAATACTTGGCTACAACCCTCCAAATGAACATATCCAATTTTCTTCCACTTTTTGACTTGAAATCATTGAGAACTAAAACTACCATTTTCCTGAATCCTTCCAAACTAAAGCCAAAAATCTTAATATAAATTTCAGAAAAATTACCACAACAGCTTATGTATGGATAATCTTTATACCTGTTACTCTATGGGCCCCTCAGAAAAATCATCAGAGACATTCACAGTGCAATCTAGGAAAATCTGTCAGATTCCCACTGCCCGCCCTCAATCCATCTGAAATTCCTTCAAACCAAACGTCTAATAATCTCCTCGACTGGCTGCCTTTAGAACTCAAAACTAGGATTATAATCTGCTCCAATCAATAGCTGTTGTTTTCCTTTTGTTTCATGGGAATGTCTCTGCTGATTTCTTGCACCATAGGCTTAGCTTTGGGAGTCCACCTGTATCACTGCCTCCTGAAATTGGACACTGCCATTTGATTAGACTGATCCATTTTCTAAACCAAGAGACTGATGCAATGAAACGGTGCAATCTCCCAACCCATCTTTTGGATGTGAAATGTCTCATGAAGTTTCGAAGGTGAGACTGAGGGGGTTCAGAACAGGCATACCCAATATGTGCCACTTTGGCATGTTTGAGCTAAAGGCAATGGAGGGCCTTTGTGGGTTCAAGAGAAAGTTTTATGTGTCCTTTCAAGAACTTAAATTGGGGGCTTTGCCTATAACAAGAGTTATGACCAGAAATGAATCTGTGTGACCCATCTGTATGGCAGGGCAAACCTCTAATTACTGAACATCTGCTTTTCTTCCTGTCCTGTGAATTACTCTCCTCTCCTCTGAAGCATCAGGCCTCTATCCCCTTCCTTAGCTCAAGATGGTGTGTATACCTCATTTTACATTTTTGTCTCTGAACCTCTCATGCATATGAGGTCTCTGAACAGCTCGTGCATGTGGGGTTCTCATATGTGTGCTATTAAACTCGATTTTCTTCTGTTAAACTGTCTCACATCAATTCAATTCTTAGACAAGCCAGAAGAACCTAGAAGGGTAGAGGAAATTTTCTTTCTTCCCCACACAGGTAAATAAAGTTTGAGATATTAAAAAAATGGGCAGAGGATATAAACAGACATTTTTCCAGAGAAGATATACAGATGGCCAACAAGCACATGAAAAGATGTTCAACATTATTAATTATTAGGGAAATGCAAATCAAAGCTACAATGCAAGTCACCTCACACCCATCAGAATGACTATTATTAAAAACACAAGAAATAAGTGTTGGAGAGAATGTGGAGAAAAAGAAACCCTTGTACCTTGCTGGTAAGAATGTAAATTGGTGCAACCACTATGGAAAACAGTATGGAGATTTCTTAAAAAATTAAAAATAGAACTACCATATGACCCAGCTATTTCTACTTCTGAGTATTTTATCCAGAGAACACAAGAACACTAATTCAAAAGATATATGCACCTCTATGTTCATTGTAGCATTATTCACAATAACCAAGACTTGGAAGAAACCTAAGTGGCCATCCACAGATGAATGGATAAAGAAAATGTGGTATATATATATATATATATATATATATATATATATATACATATACAGTAGAATACTAATCAGCCATAAAAACAATGAAATCTTGCCATTTAAGACAACATGAATGAACTATGAAGGTGTTATGCTAAGTGAAATAAGTCAGATGGAGAAAGACAAATACCATGTGACTTCACTCACATGTGGAAGAGAAACAAACAAATATACAGATACGGAGAACAGATTGGTGGTTTCCAGAGGGGAGAGGGCAAAATGGGTAAATGGCACATGTGTATGGTGATGGATGACAACTAAACTTTTGGTGATGAACATGATGCATTCTATACAGAAGTCAAAATAGAATGATGTACAGCTGAAATTTATATAATATTATAAACCAATGTGACTTAAGTAAAAAAAAGAAAGTTTGAGATATTGATTCCATCTGTCCTCTGGATTGCTGCAGCCCCAGATCCTCTGTCTATTTACCACAACGTGCTGCCAATATGTTAGCATTTTCTATGTGTGCCAAGACAAGAAGAGGCCTGGGAAGCATGAGGGTAAACAAAAGAAGAGCTTTCTTTCCAGAAGGCTCTAGAAAATTCCCATTCGTTACCAGGGCAGAGAGAGAAACACTAAAGGAACACTTCTAAATTCTTTCCCTGCAGGGTCATAAAAAGACACCACCGAGATCCTCTGAGGGAGCAAGTATTTGACTGAAGGCTCCAGCTACTGCTCTCCCACTACACACACCCGGTATGCCCCTCAAGGTCATGCCCAGCCCATAGCTGAGCACTGCAGGGGCATTGGCACCAGCCACTCCTCCCTGACTCAGATCTCCTGTAATGGGTACCTTTGTCTCAAGGACTCGCCATTGGCCTGGCTGAAATCTTTCCAGAACTGTGCTCTAGTCTGAGATTTTTCCTCCCAGGCCTCCTTCCTTCACCGTCTCCTTCACAGATGTCAGATCTGCATTGCAGACTAACGGTTTCCCATCCTCTCCTATTTCCTTTCCTTTAACTTTCATAAGCATGCCCCCCCCCCCCAAAACTCTCTTGCACCCCTAATCCCATCTGCCTTTGGAGGTCTAAAACTAACACTCTCCCATTAGCACTGGGAAAGGCGACGTCAGCGGACGCACATTAAAACAGAGCAGGGGCAGCCATTTCAGAAAAATTGCCTTGTGTGTCTTGTTTTCTTTATCTTCCAAACTGGACCATCCCGCCGACATTCCAAGAAGGCAGTAAAGTGAGAATATCCTGTTTGCAAGGACTGATGAAACTGGACTTTGCTGATGGCCAAATGCTAACCCATCAGTGAAGTACAAGTCTGGCCTTTTGCCTGATGAGCGAATCTCAAACCAACGTCTGAGGCGCAAACCTAGCCTTACCTCATCTAGCACCTGTGAACTCTCCTTTACTACAGCTCACCTCATCGTCCTCCCTTTTTCCCTTAAAAACTCTGAGCCCCTCTTCTGTAACTGAGACAGAATTTGGGTTTCCACCTGAATCTGTGATCCCCAAATTGCATTTCTTTCATCTCAAATAAGCGCTTTGCCTTTTGACCTGGTTTCTGATTTCTACAGGTTGACAGCACATTAGTGAGAATCAGTACCTCAGACCTGTTCCCTGGGAAGATAGAAAAAGTCTGGCTTTGAGAAATAGGATAAGAAAACAAAGAAGTTTCTGAAGAAACCAGAGGAAGTCATCTTCTAATGGGTTCAGCAAGAGATCTTCCCCTGGGGACCTGGAGGACAGAGCCTCAAGAGATGCCCCGCCCTGAATATAAGATTAGACACGTGCTCCAGAGAGAGTATTCCAGGGCACATCCTGGCAGGAACGTGAGCATGAGGTGGGGACACACATTCATTCAGTAATTAATTCAGCAAATATTTGGGCATCTACTCTATACTAGAGCCTTTGAATACCTTGCTGAAAAGAAAACCATCAAGATGGGGCCTGGCCAGTGGCGCAGCAGTTAAGTGCGAATGTTCCGCTTCTCGTTGGCCGGGGTTCGCCAGTTCGGATCCCGGGTGCAGACATGGCACCACTTGGCAAAAGCCATGCTGTGGTAGGCGTCCCACGTATAAAGTAGAGGAAGATGGGCACGGATGTTAGCTCAGGGCCAGTCTTCCTCAGCAAAAAGAGGAGGATTGGCAGTAGTTAGCTCAGGGCTAATCTTCCTCAAAAAAAAAAAAAGAAAGAAAGAAAACCATCAAGGCTCCTTCCTGGTGGAGTCTCAGTGCCACGTGGACCCTCAGGGTGTACCGTCTGCGTTTCAAGCTGCCGGGCGCAGTCCGCGCTGTGACTCCTCCGCCTGCCTGGAGTCAGAGGCCTGCTCTTCCCCGAACTGTTAATGCAAACGTCTGCTCTTCCTGCTCCTCCAGTAATTTTCTAACCCAGAGTCAACCTTGGACTGAGCCTACTGTCTAACAGCTTGTTTGCATGCCTGCTTTTCCAGCTATTTGAGCCTCGGGAGGCCGCTGGCTTCCACCATAGTGCAAGGTGTTCTGCAGGAATTCAATAAACAAATGTGTCCCGAATGAAAAGAAGACAGAACTTGAAAGACGGCCGTAAGGGTCAGCAGGCCTCAACACATGTTCCTGGAAACATTTATTGAGTAAAACGGCCTGAATCAGATGGGGGCTCCCACAGTCATGGGTAGACAACCTCTCTTTTGAAGAATAATAAATAAGATTAACAAAATAAAGGCTCTGAGAAGTCCTGTAATAAAGAAACATTTAAATTTGTTTAATCTGGAATTTTGCAAAGTTCACCATATTACTATTTACATGGGACTATAAATTTATTAAGAGGTAGTGAATGGTGGTCTCTTTTGAGATATGGCAATTTTCAAGGATGGAGTTGCCCTTACATTGATATCTTCAGCTTTCTCATGACAATCCTCTGAGTGCTCTGTCATATTTTATTGATCATAACTTTTTCATAAATTTAAATTTTTCTCTGTTAACGATTCTCCTTGACAAATGTGCTTCATGGAAGAAGCTATTTACAAGATCAAACATTCTTATACATTCTTCTCATGCATTCTTACACATGAAGATTGCCAAGATGGGAGGTGGGTTTCCTCAGTTCATTGAACAGGACAAAACATAGCGGTACCATTTACAGTCATATGAGGAAGTGTTTTCTAGCTAGCATTTTATAATAATTCTTTTTTAAAAAATTGACTATACGTTTTTTAGTGTCAGGAAGGGAAGTTGACCTGTGAACTTCACGCACTGGCATTTGCATGCCAAATTTTAACAACAAGCTGGTGTCTCTGAACATACTCATGTATCCTGTTTTGTTTTGTTTTGTTTTTCTGCTTTATCTCCCCAAATCCCCCCCAGTACATAGTTGTATATCTTAGTTGCAGGTCCTTCTAGTTGTGGCATGTGGGATGCCGCCTCAACGTGGCCTGACAGGTGGTGCCATGTCCACACCCAGGATCTGAACCAGCAAAACCCCAGGCCCCCACATCGAAGCGCACAAACTTCACCACTCGGCCACAGGGCCGGCCCTGTCATGTATCGTGTTTAACAGCACAAAGTTAGACTGAAGGGCATGCACGCCTGTGCACTTTTTTGTCTAGACTATGGGCAAGAACAATCACTATAAATTAGTCAAGGAGAATAAGGACGATCACCCACCTTCAAAACTGTGCTTTGTCTTTTCAGTGATTTTCTCGTTTGATCCTTCTCTACACTGGGGATAAGGAAAGTAAGAGTGTAGTTTAGTGTTTAATTGTAAGAATTAGGAACAAGATAAACCTGAATTCAGATATTAATTTCACCATTTATTTGTTATTGCTTAAATCTTCTAGTTAGTTGTGTGAATATTCAGCTGTAAGAATAAAAATTGCTACCTCGTATTTTTGCTAAAACTATGAAAATTTTGTCAGATATTTTTAGAGATGAAAATGTAAGTATAGATACAAATCATTTTGTTAATATGTGGCAATAGTTATTTTTTCATCTGTTTTTATTCATAGTCCTATGTTTTATTTATTTATTTTTTATTTTTGGTGAGGAAGATTGTCCCTGAGCTAACGTCTGTGTCAATCTTCCTCTATTTTGTCTGAGGGATGCTGCCACAGCGTGGCTTGATGAGTGGTGTAGGTCCGCGCCTGGGATCTGAACCCGCCAATGCTGGGCTGCTGAAGCAGAGTGAGCAAACTTCACCACCACGCCACCGGGCTGGCCCCCTGGTCCTATATTTTG
Source organism: Equus quagga (assembly GCF_021613505.1). Lineage (NCBI taxonomy): Eukaryota > Metazoa > Chordata > Mammalia > Perissodactyla > Equidae > Equus > Equus quagga. Next base: position 23,292,003 of record NC_060274.1, read on the forward strand.
AAAGGTCAAATTTTTGCTCTCAATATTTTCTATGGCAGTAAGCAGAGATTCTTGTACATAAACCTTTCAGTGTGGTGTGTTCTGGAGATTAGTGTAATTTGTATTACAATGTAATATAGAGTGGCAGAGTGTGCTATTTAAAAACGATAAATATGGAACACTTTCCACTGCAAAATAATGTCACACTTTTTCAACTACCTATGAAAGCATCTAAAGATATCTGGCATTTTATAATCTGATTTTGGACTGCAAGAATTTTGCCTACCAGCTCTTTCCAAAAGACCACCCCAGACTGATGACAAACATTTTCAGTTTTGACAATTTCATAATTTTAATTTCAAACACAGAAAAGAGAATAGAGAGTAATATACCACATGTGTACCCAACACTTACATTAAACATTAGTATTTTGTTGAATTTGTCTCAGATCTGTAAACTAAAATTTCCCCCACCCCCATTCCGGCACTCTTGCTCGATGTAACCACTATCTTAAAGTTGGGAGTTTTAAGCCGATGCATATTTTTATATATTTAGTGCATTTGTATGTCTCCACAAGCAATAGGTACCATTGCTTTTTATGCTTTAAAATGTTGAATAAGTGGTGGCATGCCATCATACTCTTTTGCAACTTTATCTGCTTCTCAACTTTCTACTTTTTAGTTTATCCATGTTGATGTATATAGATGTTTGTTTAGCTAATTTAATGTAGCATAAATTATGTTGACTGAAGAAAGTACTGTTTATATATGCATTTTCCTACTGAGTTTTCCCACATTTTGGACGTTACAAACCATGCTGCCACGAAGGTCCTCCAGCTGTCCGCTTGGAATTAGTGTGCCATACGAAACGGATTCTGCATTTTCCCTTGATAATTAAATTACTTTCTGAAGTGATTCTATCAATTTCAGTTGTCAACCATACGGTTAAAAAATTATTCCCCACAATCTTGCTAACTGTACATTCTCAGGTCTTTTTATTTTTACTATCTTTTGATTAAGCCGTATTTGGTGTAAAATTCTTTGTATCTCTTTGTTGTTTTACTTAGCAATTCCCTGATGAATGCTGAGGTTAAGCTTCTCTCATTTGTTTGTAGACTTTTCTAGTTCCTTCTGTTACTTGCCGCGTCATAACCTGTGGCAGAGAGTGCTGCCACATTCATGCTCCCCACTGATTTTGTGGACCTGTTGCTGATAAGTGATATCAACCCAAAATCTATTTCCAGGGACCCCTGGCGACTAGATTGGACCATATGAATTGCTCTTACCGATGGAGTATGAGCGGAATGATGTATTCCACCTGGCGAGGTGGATAAGAAATGAGTGAGCCTTCCCTGTTCTTTTCTCCCTTCTCTCGGGATGCAGAGGTCTCTGAGCCCCTAGGAGATGGAGAGCTCTCCAAGATGGAAGGAGTCTGAGTCCCTCAGTCACTGTGTGGAGGACGGCTGGAAGCTATCAACCAGGATACTCCCTTTGGACTGTTACATGAATGGGAAATTAACTTTTGTCTTAATCCAAGGAAATTTGAAGGTTTATTTGTTAGAGAAGCTAGCAGCATTGCCTTAACTAATACAAACCCTTTACCTATTTTTCTATGGGGTTGTCATTTTGTATTAATACTTTGTAGTTTTCTTACATCTGACGGATATATAAAGTTCCAAATATCTTCCCCCAATCTGTGGCCTGCTTTTCCCCACTGTTAATTATTTCTTGTTGTATACAAGTTTCTAATTAAAAAAATGCCCTCTTTGTTAATATTTTTCTTTTATGGAATGTCCCTTTTTGTTGCTTTTTTAAAAGAAATATTTTTGCCAATATTATAACAATTTTTCCCATGTATATGCAAAAACTTTTATTTAAAAAAATTTTGATCTTGATTTTTTTCCCGGGTTTTTATTAGTATTTGATGTGCACTTCAGATCTAATTTAATCTTTTTCTTCCATTGTTAATTGTCCCAGAACCAGTTATTAAATATCCATTGTTCCCCTACTGATATGTAATGGCTGTTGTAATGCCCTTCTGATCTGCAATACATCAAGTTCCCATTTATACTAGACTATTAGACTAGATGAGTAAACTGAGAAAGTAACCTTTCCTTTCCTTCATACACATAATATAAACACACGTGCAGAGGGTTTTAAAAAATCATTGGTTTGCAAAAATGAGGTCATATTATATATATTTTATATCTTACTTTTTCTGTTCAATAGTATCTTTTGGGACTATCTCTAAGTAAAATAGCATAGCAATAATTTTTTAATGGCTGAATATTACTTTATGAACAAGTGTCCAGGAGCAAGAACAAGTGTCCATAGGACACTGAAAAAACATTCTAAAATTTCTTCATCTCCTCCCCTATTAATGGGTATTAACATTTTGCTGGTTTTCTTGCCAGTGAAACATGGTTGCAGAATAGCTTTATACATCTGTTACTATATGTTAGTACTTACTTTCTTTGGGATACACTCCCAGAAGAGGAATGGCTAAGTCAAAGAATGCATTTATTTTTAATTTTAGTGTATCTTGCCAGAATGCCTTCCAAAAAGTTGTAAAACATCATATTTCCACTGAAAATACAGGAAAGTAATCTTTCCCTTCATTCTGCCAACAATAGGTTTTACAGCTCTTGCTAAACTTTGCTAGTCTGATGGGTACAAAGTGATATCTTTCTGCTCTTTTGAGCATTTTTTTCAAATAAGCATTTTTTCCAAGTATTTCTTGCCCATTTAGATTAACTCCTCTGTGATTTATTTACTCCTAGGCTGTGCTATTGGATATTCTATTGGGCTGTCTGTCATTTTCTTCAAATTTTTAATAGTTTTTTGTATAGCACATATGTTCTTTAAAATCTACATTACAAATATTTTCCCATCATTGTCATTACCTCCTGATTTTATTTGTAACATTTTTGCTATATAAAAACTTTCAATTTTGAAATTGTTATACAATGCTGAATTTCTAATATTGGTTAAGATTTTCTCTTCTTCTGTGTTTGACATGTACTTTTCTAGATTTTCCTACAAAATTATTCTCATTTTATATTTCACCTCTAAATCTCAATTGTTTCTCTGAAAAAAGTATAATGTTCCTATATTGCTCTCGTCAATATTTTCTTTCCTTTACCTTTGATTTTTTTCTAAACTATGAGTTGTTGACTACTCCTTGTTTTTGACCTTTTTTCTCGTTAGGATTTAAAACTATACCTGTATCTATGAATGAATGCTTCTGTAGCTGTATTTTATGTTTCATATATAGTATCATCATCACTGCTCTGTTCTAAATAGTTTCTAATTTCCATGTTTTCTTTCATTTTTTGTTGTCGTTGAAGTAACATTGGTTTATAACATTATATAAATTTCAGGTATATATCATTATATTTTTATTTCTGTGTAGATTATCATGTTCACTACCCAAAGAGTAATTACAATCCATCACCACACTCCTGTGCTTAATCACCCCTTTCTCCCTCTACCCCCCTCCCCTCTAGTAACCACCAATGCAATCTCTATGTGTGTGTTTGTCGTTGTTTTTATCTTCTACTTATGAGTGAGGTCATATGGTATTTGACTTTCTCCCTCTGACTTATTTTGCTTAACATAATACCCTCCAGGTCCATCCATGTTGTCACAAATGGCCATATTTCATCTTTTTTATGGCTGAGTAGTATTCCACTGTGTATATATACCACATCTTCTTTATCCATTCGTCCCTTGATGGGCACCTAGGTTGCTTCCAAGTCTCCGCTATTGTGTATAATGCTACAATGAACATAGGGGTGCATTTATCGTTACACATTCATGTTTTCATGTTCTTTGGATAAATACCCAGCAGTGGAACAGCTGGATTGTATGGTATTTCTATTCTTAATTTTTTGAAGAATCTCCATACTGTTTTCCATTTGGCTGTACCAGTTTGCATTCCCACCAGCAGCGTATGAGAGTTCCCTTCTCTCCACATCCTCTCCAACACTTGTTATTGCTTGTCTTGTTAAGTATAACTATTCTAACAGGCACGAGGTGATATCTCATTGTAGTTTTGATTTGCATTTCCCTAATAATTAGCAATGTTGGACATATTTTCATGTACCTGTTGGCCATCTGTATATCTTCTTTGGAGAAATGTCTGTTCAGATCTTTTGCCCATTTTTTAATTGAGTTGTTAGTTTTTTTGTTGTTGAGATATATGAGTTCTTTATATATTTTGGATATTATCCCCTTATCAGATATATGTTTTCCGAATATCTTCTCCCAATTGTCAGGTTGTGTTTTCATTTTGTTGATAGTTTCTTTGCTGTGCAGAAGCTTTTTAGTTTGATGTAGTCCCATTTCTTTATTTTTTTCTATTGTTTCCCTTGCCCGGTCAGACATGGTACTTGAAAATATGCTGCTAAGACCCATGTTGAAGAGCGTACTGCCTATGTTTTCTTGTAGCAGCTTCATGGTTTCAGGTCTTACATTCAAGTCTTTAATCCATTTTGAGTTGATTTTTGTGCATAGTGTAAGATAATGGTCTACTTTCATTCTTTTGCATGTGGCTGTCCAGTTTTCCCAACACCATTTATTGAAAAGACTTTCTTTTCTCCATTGTATGTTATTGGCTCCCTTGTCAAAAATTAGTTGTCCATAGGGGCCTTGTGGCACAGCGGTTAAGTGTGCACATTCCGCTTCAGCGCTTCAGGATTCGCCGGTTTGGATCCTGGGTGCGGACATGGCACTGCTTGTCAAGCCATGCTGTGGCAGACATCCCACATATAAAGCAGAGGAAGATGGACACAGATGCTAGCTCAGGGTCAATCTTCCTCAGCAAAAAGAGAAGGATTGGTCGCAGATGTTAGCTCAGGGATAATTTTCCTCAAAAAAAAAAAAATAGCTCTCCATAGATGTGTGGGTTTATTTCTGGGCGCTCACTTCTGTTCCACTGATCTGTGTGTCTCTTTTTGTGCCAGTACCATGATGTTTTAGTTATTATAGCTTTGTGGCATATTTTGAAATCAGGGAGTGTGATAACTCCAGTTTTGTTTTCTTTTCTCAGGATTCCTTTGGCTATTCGGGGTCTCTAGTTGTTTCACATATTTTAGAATTCTTTGTTCTATTTCTGTGAAAAATGTAGTTGGAGCTTTGATAGCGATTGCATTGAATCTGTAGATTGCTTTCGGACTTATGGACATTTTAACGATGTTAATTCTTCCAATCCGAGAGCATGGATTATCTTTCCATTTCTTTGTGTCTTTTTCAATTGATTTCAGTGATGTTTTACAGTTTTTGGTGTACAGGTCTTTCACCTCTTTGGTTAAATTTATTCCTAGGTATTTTATTCTATTTGTTGCAATTGTAAATGGGATTGTATTCTTAATTTCTCTTTCTGTCACTTTGTTGTTAGTGTTTGTTAGAAACATAACTGAGTTTTGTACGTTGATTTTGTATACTGCAACTTTACCATATTCGTTTATTATTCCTAAAAAGGTTTTGGTGGATTCTTTAGAGTTTTCTATATACAAAATCATGTCATCTGCAAAGAGTGGCAGTTTCGCTTCTTCCTTTCCAATTTGGATCGCTTTTATTTCTTTTTCTTTGCTGATGGCTCTGGCTAGGACTTCCAACACAATGTTAAATAAGAGTGGTGACAGTGGGCATCCTTGTCTGTTTCCTGATCTTAGAGGGATAACTTTCAGTTTTTCTCCATTGAGAATGATGTTAGCTGTGGGTTTGTCATATATGGCCTTTATTATGTTGAGGTATTCTCCTTCTATACCTATTTTATTCAGAATTTTTTCTCATAAATGGATTTCAAAATATGCCACATAAATGGATGTTATATCTTGTCAAATTCTTTCTCTGCATCTATTGAGATGATCATGTGATTTTTATTCTTCCTTTCATTGATGTGGTGTATCACGATGATAGATTTGTGGATGTTAAACCATCCCTGCATCCCTGGAGTAAATCCCACATGATCATGGTGTATGATGTTTTTAATGTATTATTGTATTCAATTGTTTAGTATTTTGTTGAGGATTTTTACAATGATGTTCATCAGTGATATTGGTCTGTAATTTTCTTCTTTTGTGTTTTCCTTCTCTGGTTTTTGTGTCAGGGTAATATTAGTTTCGTAGAATGAGTGAGGAAGCTACCCCTCCTCTTCAATTTTTTGGAAGAGTTTGAGAAGGACAGATATTGAGTCTTCATTGAAGGTCTGGTAGAATTCACCAGGAAAGCCGTCTGGTCCTGGACTTTTATTTTTTGGGAGGTTTTTGATTACTGTTTTGATATCTTATTCTCCATTTGTTCTTGATTCAGGTTTGGGAGGCTGTATGATTCTAAGAACTTATCTATATCTTCTAGATTATCCAGTTTGTTGACATAAGCTTTTGTAATATTTTGTATTTTTTTTCTTTTCTTTTTCTTTTTTGCTGAGGAAGATTCATCCTGAGCTAACATCTGTGGCAATCTTCCTCTATTTTGTATGTGGGTCACAACCACAGCAGGGGAGCTGATGAGTGCTGTAGGTCCACACCAGGGAACTGAACCCAGGCTGCTGAAGTGGAGAGTGCCGAACTTAACCACTAGGCCATGGAGCTGGCCCCCTAATCTTTTGTATTTCAGAAGTTTCCGTTGTAATTTCTCCTCTTTCATTTCTGATTTTATTTGAGTCTGCTCTCTCTTGTTTTGGCGAGTCTTGCTAAAGGTTTGTCAATTTTGTTTATCTTTTCAAAGAACCAGCTCTTAGTTTCATTGATTTTTTTCTCATTTTTTAAGTCTCTATTTCATTTATTTCTGCTTTGATTTTTATTATTTCCTTCCTTCTACCGATTTGGGTCTTGTTTGTTCTTCTTTTTCCAGTTCCTTTAGGTGTACTGTTAGATTGTTTATTTGAGATTTTTCTTGTTTGTTGAGGTAGGCCTGTAATTGTTGTAAACTTCTGTTGTAGAAATGCTTATGCGGTATCCCATAAATTTTGGCATGTCATATTTTCATTTTCATTTGTCTCCAGGTATTTTTTGATTTCTTTGTTGACCCAATCGCTGTTCAGTAGCATTTTGTTTAATCTCCTCATATTTGTGGCTTTTCCAATTTTCTTCCTATAGGTCATTTCTAGTTTCATATCATTGTGGTCAGAAAAGATGCTTGATATTATTTCAATCTTCTCAACTTTATTGAGATTTGTTTTGTGGCTTAATATGTGATCTATCCCGGAGAATGTTCTATGTGCATTTGAAAAGAATGTGTATTCTTCAGTTTTTGGGTGGAATGTTCTCTACATATCTAATAAGTCCACCTAGTCTAATGTATCATTTAAGGCCAATGTTTCCCTATTGATCTGCTGTTTGGGTGATCTATCCATTGGTGTAAGTGGGGTGTTAAAGTCCCCTACTATTATTGTGTTACTGTCTATTTCTCCTTTTATGTCTTTTATTTATTCATATATTTAGGTGCTCCTATGTTGGGTGCATATATATTTCCTTTGTATGTAACTTGTTGCCTTTCTCTTGCAGCTTTTAGGATTCTCTCTTTACCTTTAATTCTTAACATTTTAATTATAATGTGCCTTGTTGTACGCCTCTTTGGGTTTATCTTGTTTGGTGCTCTCTGTGCTTCCTGTATCTGGAAGTCTGTTTCCTCCCTTAAGTTAGGAAAGTTTTCAGCTATTATTTATTTGAATGGATCCTCTGCCCCTTTGTCTCTCTCTTCTCCTTCTGGAACACCTATAATACAGCTGCTAGGGTGCTTGATATTGTCCCAGAGCTCCCTTGGACTGTCTTCATTCTTTTTAATCCTTTTTTCTTTTATCTGTTCAGCTTGAGTGATTTCCTCTAGACTTTTGCCCAGCTCACTGATCTGTTCCTCTGTATCATCTACTCTGCTATTGAGTCCCTCTAGTGAATTTTTCGTTTCCATTATTGTATTCTTCGTTTCTGATTGGTTCTTTGTTATATTGTCCAATTTTTTTTTGAAGTTCTCACTGAATTCATCCATTCTTCTTCCAAGATCAGTGAGTATCAGTATGACTATTTTTGTACCCTTTATCTGGTAGATTGTTTATCTCTGTTTCATTTAGTTCTTTTTCTGAGTGTTTGTCCTGTTCCTTTATTTGGAATGTATTCCTTTGTCTCCTCATTTTGTGTATTTGTCTGTGCTTATATTTATGTATTAGGTAGATCAGCTATGTCTCTTGATGTTAGAGAAGTGGTCTTACATAAGAGATGCTTTCTGAAGCCCAGTAGGGTGCTTCCCTCTCATCACCAGTTCCAACTGTTCCACAAGTGTCCCTTGTGTGGGCTACGTGTATCCTTCTACTGTGGCAGGGTTGCTCTTGCTGCAGGTGCCCAGGGAGGCTAGGCTGTCCCCTCGACAAGTAGGTTGTAATGCTCAGCTGTGTATGGATGCTATGGTTTCTTCAGTCACTTTGTCAGGCATGGGGAGACCCAGCATAGTTGGTTGTGAGGTCTAATAGCACAGTCCTGTTGCAGTTTTCCCGTTAAGTGGGTAGGCCCCCAGTGTGGCTGGTTGCTAACCCCAGGAGCTTAGAATTGCTGTAGGCCTCCGGTCTGCAAGGCTGTTGTCAGTTCTCTCAGGATTGCAACTGAGTGGGGCTGACCACAGGCATGTGAGCACTCAATGGCTTCAGGCTTTGGAAGGTGGGGCCAATCCCCTTAGTGGCTGTTTGAGAGGCATAAGTCTGCTGAAGCTAACAAGCTCCACCACCCACAGAGCCACACACCTCATCAACACAGTCCTGCCTTGTGTGCATGCCCTGACCCACTGAAGCAGACCCACTTGCCCCGCTGCAGAGGCCCCCAAACACTCCACCAATGCAGGCCTGCCCCTCACGCAGACCCTGCTCCACAGAGGTGGACCCACTCATCCCACTGCAGAGGTCTCACATGCTCCACATATTTGGGCCCACAAGTTGCCCCAGGGCTTGCCATTGGGTGGGGCCTGTCCCTAGGGTGGACTGCCTTCCTTGGCTAAGCTGGATTAAACCAGCGCCATAGGGGGTGGGGCAGACCCCTGCACTAGCAGACCAGGGGAAGAGCTCCAGGGGTGTCTGCCAGCGTCTGTGTCAGCATGCCTGTACTAGGTCACAGCAATGGCTGCCACCAATGTCTCCCTCCCTGGGGAGGTGCTCCCAGCCTGGGGAGGCCTCATCCCTAGCTGAAATGTGCCCAGAGCCTATTAAGTGAGTCTTTATTTACCAAAAGACTGTGCACATTTATTTCTGGTAATTTTAGGTTGCTTTCTGAAATGGGCAAATTTGTGTGTTGGTCCTTTAAGTGCAGGCTTTTCTCTCCCTTATGTCCAATAGCTTTTCTTGGGGTATTCTCCATTGTTGTTAACAGCCAGCAAAGTCAGATATTACAACATTTGTCTCAGTTTTGCTGACTCCAAAAGCTGCCTATGGTGGTCATGCTTCCCCGCTCAGATCCCCGACTCCTCCAGGGAAGGCTGCATACTGTAGGGTGGCTCCTGCCTGGCTGTGAATCTCTGCGCCTCATGAAGGTGGCTTTTTTCTCTCCAGACAGGAATTTCTGCCTCTCCCACCTCAGTCAGGACTGTCCCTTATTGTGGGGGTTCTTTTTATCCAGTTTTCAGTTCTCTCTCAGGGCAATTGTTCCAAGAGTAGTTACAAATTTGTTGTGTCCATGTGAGGAGGTGAGTTCAGAGTCCACTATGCTGCCATCTTGACACCGGATCTCCATGGCATTTTCTTATAGACGAAATTATCTAGGGAAGGTCTCTAAACCTCTAAAAGTACTTATATATCTATATAATTAATACATACTTCATTATTTGTTATAACTTGTTTTGTGAATTATTATGTGCTCAATACTCACATTCCACATGTGTTTGTAACAAATGTGTATTCTCAATTCCCAGGGACAGAGTTCTGCATCTCTCCATTAGGTAAAGCTCGTTCATTGTGTTTTTCAAATAATATATACTCTTATCAGTTAATTGTTTGCCTGCTTTATCAATCAATTATTGAGAGAGGAGGAGGCAGACTAAAATTCCCTACTATGACAGAATATTTGTAACTTTCTCCATCTATTTAATTAAATATTTTGCTTTTGCATTTGGGGGCTGTTTTGAAGCACACACAAGTTCAGCTTTGTTATATTTTCCCATGACTTTTTCCTGTTAGCAACATATAAAGAATCCTTTTTTCTCATTGTTATGCTGTTTTCATGTCTATTTCAATAGGGCTACATTAGCTTTCCTTGCTAGTATTTTCCAGGTCTATCTTTTTCTAGCTCTTTATTTACACATTTTCATTATATTTTGTGTGTCTATTATAAACAACATTTCAAAGTTTGTTAAAATTCTATAAAGCAGAAGTTACTTCCACTTCTACCCATGAAAAAAGCATAAAACTCAAAAATCAGACAAAATATCTGAGGCAACTGTTCCAGACATGAGCAAGGGGTAGTGTAAGTCAGTGATCCCTAACGAAAAGGAATCTCACTGATGAGCTACACTTCGTCTTGGCTCTGTGCCTGGAGAAAACTTTCTGAATAGGGCACAAGGAGGTGGAATGTAAACAGAAGGAACACTGGCCCCACTGAGCTGCGGAAGCAGAGATGGGAGTCCTGGGCTGCTGCAGATACTGGAATCAAAAGGGACAAGTAGGAAAGGTGCTGTGCTTAAGGAGGGCTACAGAAATATCTATCAGGAGTTCCACAGATCCTTGGCCCAGAGCTGTGCCTCGCATATGCAAGGTGAGCTGGTAAGACTAACCAGGGAAGGATAGCTATGCAGTCTAGACCAGGAGGAATATACTAGAAGTCAAGCCCACAGGGTGAGAGGTCATGTCAACAACTCTTTATGGTACATCATGAAGGGCAGCCATCCATGCTCTTGTGTGTTCCAGGTGGTCAGCCTGTCATTTCTCCTCATGTCTTATTGTTACTTTCCCGTTTCCCTTTTTGTTTTCGCTGAACTTCTTTCACTCTCCTGTCAAAATGTATGCCAAAGCTTTCTGGGACTGTTAATTGTAATTAAGCATAAAAATATTTTATTTCCTTATTTTTTTTAAATAGTTAACCTGTAGTATCATTAAAAACATAAAACTGATTTGAGGGTAGATATAAGACCTAAATATCCTTACGTAGTTATTTAACTAGGAATTATTTAATTAGATGAACCCATCTTCAATACATACTGTCAGCCTAAAAATACATTATTGTTTAGAGATCAACATGGTCAGCTCCCTGGAATAAGGTAAGGACTGCAGGCCAGAGGCCAAGAACGGTTCTCAAGAGTTAACAGGATGGGGTGTGGCTGACTGGCCTGTTGTGGGTCCTAAATTTATTCTTTGAATATTCCTTTTGGTCTTGGTGTCTTCAGACACCATGCCCTTCGTGTCTTCGGAAGTTCTTTATGAAACACTTCTGGAAGGGATGGTATTTAAACAGGATCAGATCATTCCACAGGAAAATCAAGAATCTTTCAATGGTTCTCTTAGGGTGCAAGGGGCTTCCATTTACAAGGGTTTATTTGATCCTACAATATCAGATGTGTTGAATGATGCCAAGCAGGTACTTGTGTATTACCGCTCAAGCATTATAAATGAAAAAACAGTGACTCAGAGATAACCAGGTGACTTTTTTAAGCTTGTAAGTGCAGAGCCGAACTGCAAAGCTAGGTTGCCTGATTTCAGGTGCTTTATTCTCTCCACCACCCCTTCCTGCCTTCCTGGTAATGGATACGGCAGCAAGGGCTTCTGTGAGCTTTACAGTTTGTATGGCACTGGTCCGTACAAGAGAAAGTAGCAAAAGTCACCTCCTGAGAAATTCCTCTTCAGCATTATTTTGGGGAGACACAGAGAATGACACACATTCCCAAGGCCACATTTCACCATAGCGTCTCCTTCCGCTCTCCCTAGAGAATGAGTTGGAGCCCGTCTTTCCATCCTCAGTGTTCCCTCTTACTCATCTCCCCAGATATTCAGTACCCTTATCCTCTATCCTTTTATCCCTCAGACATTCACACCAGAACTACACTGACCAATAATATGGGAGCCGCTAGTCACATGAAGCTATTTAAATTTAAATTTGTTAAAATAAGATAAAATTTAAAATTCAGTTGCTCAGTTTTTGGAGCCCCATTTGGCGCTCAACAGCCACATGTGGCCAGTGGGCAACTGAGCAGGACAGCACCCTATATGTAGGACACTTTCCTCATCATAGATGAGTGTTTATTGGAAAGGTCTGCACTAAAGTGTGACTAATGACACTTTAAGATATTTTTCCTTCAGTGAGATCTATATTTAACTGAATTCTTTTAGTAAATGAATTCCAGCTCCGCTATTAGCCTTGTTTAAAAGACAGCTCCTAAGCATCCAGCCCAGCCTCTGAGCTGCCCCGGAAATTGCAGCACTGAGGCCAGTGGCTCTCAACCCTAACTGCGCATTAGGATCACCTGGTAACCTTAACTACTCCCGTCTGAGGGGGTAGGCGACTGTTTGTTTTAAAAGCTTGCCAGGTGATTCTAACATTCAGCTGGCACTGAGAACTGCAGACCCAAGGGGCTGCTTGCACGGCCCTGTCTGGGATCTTGCTGATTTAGCTGTCTGGCTGCTTCCTCGCTTCACTGCTCTTTGCTGTTGGCACCTGCAAGGCCTCCAGTCTCATGTACCCACTTCTGGCCTTAGGATGGGAAGCAGTCTTTCAGTCTGGCTTCCTCTCACAGCCGCAGATTCTGCTGCATCCTGGTCTTTGCTTTGGCCCCAGCAACGTGCCTATTTTTCTACAGCAATTGATTTTGTTAGCGTTTCCGTTTAATTGACTTTATATGCTTAATGTAAATTTAATATTATATACTTAATAATACCCATAAAGAAGCTTCAATGATGCAGCTAATAGGGTTAGAAGCCAATTTAAGCAGTAAGACAGGGAGTCATTGGTTATTTGGTTTCTGTTGTTCAAAAAACATTCATTTCCCATTAGCCAAACCAAAATTAAGAATAAAGTGGGGAGAGAGGATATTTTTCATACAGTTGTCAGAGAACCACAGAACCCAGAACCACAGAGGGGTCATTGGAGACATTTAGGCGTAGGTGCCACCGGCATAGATGCACTTGCGACGCGGAGGACCCGGCCGCACGGCGTTCTGGAGGGAGAACCAGGTTGGCACCGGCGCCGCCGGCTCCCAGCCAGAGCTCTGTCCAACGTGTGCAGCTGTCTCTCAAAGAAACACGCCTTTAAGGCAAAGTCAAGCAACCTGAAATCCATACGACAAAGGTAGCACCTTCATCCAAAGCACTATTTAACCAGCCGAATGGCTTTTAAAAATGTATGGCCAGGAATGGGGACAAATTTAAATTTTCTGGGTCCCAAATCTTGTACAATTTGTGAGACTCTGTTTAAGAACAAGAATGCAATAGGTATGAAAACAAATATTCATCAAAAATTATTATTTATTAAATTATTAAAAATAATAAGGGCTGTTTCCAAAAACTGACACCATAAACCAGAAAATACAGAAAAAAACATTTTATTAATTAACTGCTGATAAGCTTATAATAGTTTTACTGTATATTTTTTGCTGTAAAACATATATTTTACTATATATTTTTTGTTACTATACATAACAGTATATAACAACTGTTACGATATTACTCTTTTTGAGCCAGAATGAAAAGAATATTCAGTCCTTTTACCATCACGAGAGACTAAAACTATGAGTCAACAATTATAATTATTGATATTTTTAGAAAACTTTCAGGTTCAAAAGCCATTATTGATAATTTCATATAAACTTTTAGCATTTTTGTTAAATCTGGGGAACCTCTATCAACCTTCTTTTTTCATGTACAAGCTGTAGGATTTCTGACATTTAAAGTCTTCTTGTCCAGTGACTTATTTTAAATGTTCATTGAATTGCCAACACTCCTTGACCACTTTGTTGTCAGTCCTTCCATGGCACATTAGGGGTGTATGTTATCTTTGTTAATGTTGGATTCTGTGTCAAGGCAGCAAGAAAGTAACAGGAGCCTGAGGATGAGCCTAAGTCATGATCCAGCAGAGGGGGGAGTGTGGTCTGGATGGAATGTGTAGGGAGAGCTGCAGAGGGACATGGACTTGAGAGGTGTGTTGCAGCCAGGTAGGACATGAACACACTGGCAAATGCTGTTTGGTGGCTGAGGACAGACTATCTTGCATTTCAATTAAGGAATTGAAGACCCGTTGATGGATCACTACACACGTGAAAGGCAATGTTGAGTCAGGAGCGTTATCAATAGCGTCAGACGAATCTCTACATCCTGCTAGGCTGTGACTCTCCCTGGCGAGAACTGAGCCAGACATAGGAGTGACTGCAGACGGCACAAACGGATCTCACTAAACCCAAACTCAGTGTATCATCAACTTGACTCCTGTTAGCCGGATTTCAAAAGTGACATGGTTACTCCAGCCTTACCTGGCAAGGGGGGAGCCTGGGAGATCTCGTACTGGAGTGGAAAGGGAGAATATTCTTAACCAACTGGCTAAAATATCTTACTCTTGCAAATATTACAAGAGCATATGACCATGTGAAGATACTACTGGGGTTCCACCTAGAGCCTTGCAGTGGTCCATGCTGGGGAGAAGTCCCAAAGCGGAAGCTTCTTTAGCTTCGTGGTAAATCCTCTGCTTGGTGCCAGATGGCTGGGTTTGAACCCTAGCTGCGTCATCTTGCACAAGTTACCTAATCTCTCTGGGCCTCAGTTTCCTCATTTGTGGAGCAGGAATCTGTGAAGTACTTACCTCAGAGAGTGTTGAGAGAACCGGTTTATACACACAGAGAGGATCAGTTTATAAATGTTAATGGCTGTTAACAGTGCTTAGTGCTCAGTAAAACCTTTTACTTTAGAAGTAAATTAATGCTAGATTGCGTCTGTGTAGCATTCTTAACTTTTAAAACCTTCAGTAAGATAGAATTCATCCGATCCTCTCAGCACCCACGTGCTGTAGTTGTTCTTGTTGCCGTGTTTTGGGTGAGAAAATCCAGGTCCCAGTTGAAGCAATTTGCCTCCCAGTGTGTCTTTGGTCTCTCGTTGGGGTTTCTTTGCGTACCTCACTTACTGAACAAATCATATCGTAGCCGACATGTTGCCCTTCTCTGCCACTCAAGCATGATCATTGATGGGAAGGCCCGGTGCCTGACTCTGGGTGGGCAATTGACACAAGAGTGTGCTTTATATGCGTGCACTTCTGAAAGGACTAGGATTTGGGGCCACCGTCTGGCTTGCTTTGTCAAGTCTGGATATGTTCTTCAAGAAATAGAAATACGAACCTATGTGGATGCAGTAATGGTAAGAACTCTTTGCAATTCCTGTGCTTTTCTTAAAGAATAAGGCCCCGTTTCACACTGTGGGAAAAACATGTAAATCTTATGACTATATTAAAACATGGGAACTACTCATAATGGAGAAATTTAAAAAGAAAAAAAAAAGTTTCTCCTTTTAACTGAAGCCAGTGGGGAAAGACAGAAGCCTGCAAGCGAGCACTCAGGCCATCGCCGCCTCTTTCGTTGGCCTTTTTCTGGTAATTGGAATTTCCTTTGGAAACCATTTGTTGTAGGTAGTTTCCCTCCTTCAGTCTGCTATTCTTAGAACACGCTTATTGGTTGTGATTTCTTGCCAGCTTGCGAGTTATTTGTAATGTTTTCCACCGTCAAGAATGCCTGTTGTGGTTTATTTTTAATGGACTTATTGCGTATTCCCACTGGGAAACTTTTATGATGGAATTTATAGCTACCCAACTGTTTTTTTCACGTGTTTTACATTTGTCAGCCTCCCGGGGCACAGTGTATGGAAGACACGTGGATTTGGCTTGGTGACTGATTTTCACTCTGTTCCCCTGCAGGAGTCTGAATTCAGCCTGCACAGAGGCCAACCTCACCTCCCCCCCTTCCAGGTTGTCCTGGGGCCTCACCCCTCAGGAATTCGAATCAAAGTAAAACTGGAAAGTTCTCCTTTCCAATGCACATTGTTCTCAGCTCAGGTCAATCTTATTCCCTCTGCAACTTTGAAGCACCTCAGCTGTGTGGGAAAAAGCAGATTGAACCGGGGCTCTTTTAAGACCTGAGCAGATTAGAAATTTTTTTTTTTAATTGTGTATTTTCTTTGTCTTTCATCCATTGGTGAAAACTTTTGCAGATTTTCAAACTGATTAATAAAAAATATATGCAGCTGCTTTTCAAACTAAGAAAACCTGTGACAACATGGACAGACCTTGAGGGCATTAGGCTAAGTGAAAGAAGTCAGAGAAAGACAAAGACCGTATGATTTCACTTATAGGTGGAATCTCAAGAAAAAGTCAAGCTTATAGATTCAGAGAACGGATTGGTGGTTGCCAGAGGCCGGGGTTGAGGGTGGATGAAGTGGGTGAAGAAGATCAAAAGACATATATTTCCAGTTATAAGTCAGTCCTGGGGATGTAATGGAAAGCATGGTGACGGTAATTAACAATACTGTATTGTCTATTTGAAAGGTGCTAAGAGAGTAAATCCTAAAAGTTCTCATCACAAGAAAATACACAAGAAAATTTGGTTTATGAAAGATCTAGGTAATCAGAGCTGTCCTGGGACACAGCTGTCCCAAAATGTCCCAAAAACGTGTTTGATAACTTCTCCAGGAGCAGATCCCCTCTCTGCTTTTATTACTATTTCATTTCTGTTTCCATCTAAAATTAAGGAGAAATGTTGTTATTTTATCTGATATTTAAGAAGTGAACATTAATAAAAATTAAACTTTGCTTGAGCAGGCTAAAACCACTGACTGGGAATGGAAAGTTAACACGTGAAACGGAAGTTAGCAGAGTAATAGCAATAACAACAATGTCAATAATAGTAATATCTGGGGTCCGGCTCCGTGGCAAAGTGGTTAAGTTTGCACTCTCCGCTGCAGTGGCCCAGGGTTTGGATCCTGGGCGCTGACATGGCACCGCTCGTCAGGCCACGTTGAGGCGGTGTCCCGCATCCCACAACTAGAAGGACCTGCAGCTAAGATATACAACTGTGTACGGGGGTGGGGAGTTGGGGAGATAAAGCAGAAAAAAAAAAAAAAGATTGGCAACAGTTGTTAGCCCAGGTGCCAATCTTTAAAAATAAATAAATAAATAATAGTAGTATCTGCATTTTTTACACCATCAGACTTTTTGAATCTTTAATATAATCTTCACTGATCCGGATGTAACCTTCTGGGAGGGGGGCCTAGAAATAAAGAATAGGACTCTAGTCACACTTCTTGCACCTCGATAATAGGAAAAAGAGAAGAAACAGAAAGAAAAAATACACTGGATAATTCATAACAAATGAATTGATCTTTTTTAGGGTACATGTATTTCAAGGCCCCATTTCCTAGAAATTTTAGAATAAGGAAACTTTCTTCATTATTAATGGAAAGTTACAGCCACTTAAGGGACTTCAAGTTTTGAATGTATCATTTGGGAGAACTTTAACGAGTAGGAATGTCTTACTCATTCTTCCATGATCTCACTATTAATAGCTGTAATTCAAGTGTACCATAAAGGTTCAAAGAAAGCTTATCCACTGGGATTTAAGGTTCTATTTTTCTTATAAACTAAAGAGAGTAATTAAGAGCCTGAAGGACATGAGGTAAAGGATACAGAACATTATTTCAAGTTTTTGTTTTTTATTAATCCGCTGATCTAGCTTTCTTAACCTTTCTCCATCTTCTCAGTTATCGTTAGTAATTCTGAACTCCTTGTGGCCCATCTTTTAGGAAGGACCTAACAGGAAGGAGAATGGAGTTAATAAGGATTGCACTTTGAATATCATTTTCCTGGGACGGCACAGGGTCGGAGTACTGGTCCACTCTCTGCAGCTCCTGAGAACCTGGGTAGAAGGGAACAATTGGATCCTTGAGCGTAGTTAAAGTCATGGTAAATAAATTGTCTTTACGCTAAGGTCCGGTAAGGGAAAAATCAACCCCATCAACCCTCCTCAGTCAGAATGTAAAATTAAAGAAGTCTTGACCCACCAGTCCCACCGCCCAGGTGTTGCATAGCTGAGAGAGGATAATTCAGAGCTCCTTGAAAGCTGGGAAAAGCCAACCCCATCCCATGGCCAGAGTTCAGATCCTCCAACCCTCAGGCATCCAGTGTAGTCCAGTTCAATACATTGACTGAAGGCTAGTTGGGTGTTAGTGATGGGAGCTGACACAATAAATACGGCGTGGTTTCTCTCTGCTGAGAGCCTGGCAATTGGTCCCCTGATGAGCTGATTCATGAATTTGTCCCAACACGACTGACAATGCTGTCAGGTTCACCTGGCGCCTTTTGCTTCTAAAGATAAAGTGGATTCAGTTTCTTACCTGCCTAATTGTCTTATTCTTCGATTTGGGTTATTTGTGGGGAGAAGTCACCGACTGTTTCAGTATGTGAGTTCCTTTATTGCTATTTGCTTCTCATGAGGCTCAACCTTAAGATTTTATCCCTAGGTTTTCCAAATCTTATTATACTGGTAATTTCCTTCTCTGTTCTCACTGGCCCTAAAATGTTTCTTTCTCTCTCCCTTTTACTTGCGTTAAGAGTATCAGAAAGCAGAAGAACCTTACTGCCAAGCTGAAACTATGGTGGAAAAAAATTAAAATATCTTGCATACATGATATAAAACCCAATGACTTATTTGGCTAATAGATAGGGAAGGAGGATTGCAATACTTAAACTTCATCTGTAAGGATTTATTTCTTTAAAAACTCTGAAGCAAATATTCGGAAAATGTGAGCGTGTTTATTTCAGCAGGCTGATCCAATAGTGTTTGCTGTCTTTCGAACATTTTGCTTTTATTTATTTTTAAAATTCATACACTCACATGCTCACACTACACACAATTTTGTTGTTTAAAGCAGAAACATCTTCAATGCTTCTGAAACAAAATGCAAATTCTTAGCCTTAGAAATTAAGGTCATCCGTAGTTTTCTGTAGCACGTCTCCCCACCCTTTCTCTCCCTGACGCCCCGGCAGCATCTGCCCCCGTCTCGCTGCCCACGTGCTGCTCCGTGCCTTCCTCCCTTCACACCTGTGTTCATGACCTTCCCCCACTATACTTTCCTGAAGCCTATCCTGCCTTCAGTGTCTATCTGATCCGTGAACCTCTTGAAACATTTAGACTTTTGAGCAGAATGATAACGATAACGGCAACCATTCGCACCTGCTCTGCCTCAGTCAGACACCATAATAAGCACTCTGCAGAGATTATCTTGTTTCGTACTCATGACAGCCTTCTAAGGTTGAGGAAACAGAAGGAAAAAACAATCAAATTCACAAACTAGCAAATGTACACGTAGAATTGGATCTCAGGTTTACGTCACTCTACGGTTCATGTTCCCAACCTAAGGAAAGAACATCTGAAAGAATTTCTGAAAGGAGAGACTTCAGGCAATGAAACAAGTTAGAAGTTTACAGAAATAATCTAGGTGAGAAGAAAGGAGTGGATTAATGGGAAATGGGGAGAGGGAAAAATGATACAAATATTACAATGGCAGAATCAACAACATGATATTTGAATATGAGGGCAAAGAATGAAGTCTAAAAAAGCCACTGCTATAAGGTTTGCTGACTAGGGCAAATGGGGGTTCCATCCAGAGCCATGGCCTGCATTGTTGGAACTGAAGCCAAGCAGACCAAAAGCATTTATTTTGGGATGATCTCTTAAATATAAGCTACTGAGTTTTTCTGTCTGAGTAGCTGAGATTTGTCTCCGGCAGCCCTTCTGCCAAGAGGGCCAGGACCTAAGTCTGATGGTATTGTCCAAGGGCAGCAGAGGGCAGACACTGTGTTGGCCAGACAAAAAATCAGAAGAAATTAGTGTTCTGCTTTGCATTTCAGAAACAGATTTTTGAAGTCCATGGTGAGATGATAATTTGAAAAGAAGTCTTTTGATTTGTAAGAGCCTGGCTTCCTGGGAGATAAAGAATTTCACAGAATTTCCAAATCTAGGCTTTGAATATTGAGTCATACACAGAGGACTATAGCATAAAGTTTTAAATTAAGCCATATAAATATGTTTTAATATAACCTATGGAATAGAGAAGGATGGGGCTATGACACGAAGGCAGTTCCTATTAAGCAGGAAAAGGAAATAAAAATTCTTTCTATGTCTACAGAGAGGAGCTAAGGGAGGGGGCTGAAGAGAGAGAGAGGGCGAAAGCAAGAAAGACAGAGAGTGAGCGCATGAACACAAGTAGGCATGAATAGCAGAGCAAGAGATGAACCAGTTGGGGGATGTAGTCCAGATTCCATTGCCACCTCGCCAAGGCGAAGGGGAAGAGATCTGGTGCCAAGCACAGTGGTAAAAAGACCCCAGTAGTTTTGAGATAATCCCAAAGCAGAGGATTTGCTCCTTCTTTCCTGTGGCATGGCCCCTTTGACAAGGTCTGCATTCACCTTAATGAAACGTGGCATCCGGAGAAGACAGCAGTGAACAAAACAATAATTACCAATGATAAAGAAGGGGTGTAGGTAGATGGGCCTTAGATACCATTCTTGGCTCCCAAGGCCTATATGTGGAGGGCAAGGGATCCAGAACTTTCCATGTGTCCTGAAAGCTATGCGGAAGTAGTAGGAGAACTGGAGGATGCCAGAGGTCAGGAAGCAGTGGCTGAAGAGTGAGGAGACCAGAGGCCACTGCAGAGAGTCAGCATGAAAAGTAGAAAACCTGAGAAAGCAAGATGGGCCTAGCTGTGCCACTGGTGTGGATATCAGCTCAGGATGTTAGTGACCAATGGGGTCAATCTGGACCATAGAAGAGGCCACTAGGACATGGGGATGGTGGCAAACCAGATGCTACTTCTCTCTTTATGCCACAGGGTACATAGTCTACTTGAGACATTCAACTATCTCTGATGAGTAGAAAGTGGAAGAAGGAGAAAGACTTGAGTACTAAGTATTTATTCAACTGAAGGTAATCAGGAAGATAGGTCTAGGCTTTAAACTGGAAGGACTTTAATAAATTTAAGTTGGCCAGCAGAAAAGGCAGAAGGTCCTGTGGGTGGTCTTAAATGAGGCAGTTTCGATAAGTAATAGAAAGATAAGGTTGCAGTTTTCTGAGTCTGAGTCATAGTGGGTGCATTTTGACTTCGCCACTATAGATCACCTCAAATCAACTTTGTCTTTCACGATGTGGTACCTAGAGTCACGTCATTAACAATACGGGCTGTTTGAAAGATTCCTGTTTTAACTTTTTTTTCCCAATATGTAGATGCTAAATAGATATTAAATTTAAAAACTACTAAGACATTGCACACTAAAATCTGTGCCTTATAAATGTGGATACCCAAGGCAAAGCCCTGGTTGGCCCACCATAATTACACTGACACAAATAGAGAACATAAGAGAAGAAAAATGTTTGAGAGGGAAAAAGGTGAATTCATTTTTTTAATCAAGTTTTTATTTTAGAGTAGTTTTAGATTTATAGGAAAATTGTAAAGATAGTACAGAGTTTCCATATGCTCACGCCTAGTTGCCCCTTTATTGATTTCTTAGTGTGGTACACTCGTACAATTAATGAACAAATATTTATACATTATTATTAACTAAAGTCCATACTTTATTCAGATTTTCTTGGTTTTTATGTAATATCTCTTTCTGCTGTAGGACCCCTTCCAGGACACCAGATTTCATTTAGTTTCATGTCTCCCTAGGCTCCTCCAGGCTGTGGCAGTTTCTTAGACTTCCCTTGTTTGTTTTTTTTTTATTAAGATTATGATAGTTAACAACCTTGTGAAATTACAGTTGTACATCATTATTAGTCATGTTGTAGGTACACCACTTCACCCCTAGTGCCCTCCCCCCACCCCCCTTTCCCCTGGTAACCACCGATCAGTTCTCTTTGTCCATATGTTAACTACCACCTATGAGTGGAGTCATACAGAGTTCGTCTTTCTCTGTCTGGCTTATTTCACTCAACATAATACCCTCAAGGTCTATCCATGTTGTTATGAATGGGATGACTTTGTCCTTTTTTATGGCTGAGTAGTATTCCATTGTATATATATACCATATCTTCTTTATCCAGTCATCAGTTGATGGGTACTTAGGTTGGTTCCATGACTTGGCTATTGTGAATAATGCTGCGATGAACATAGGGGTGCATGGGACTTTTGGAATTGCTGATTTCAGGTGCTTAGAATAGATACCCAGTAGTGGATGGCTGGGTCATAAGGTATTTCTATTTTTAACTTTTTGAGGAATCTCCATAGTGTTTTCCATAGTGGCTGCACCAGTTTTCATTCCCACCAACAGTGTATGAGGGTTCCTTTTTCTCCACAGTCTCTCTAACATTTGTCACTCTTGGTTTTGGATAATTTTGCCATTCTAACAGGTGTAAGGTGATATCTTAGTGTAGTTTTGATTTGCATTTCCCTGATGATTAGTGATGATGAGCATCTTTTCATGTGTCTATTGGCCATCCGTATATCTTCTTTGGAGAAATGTCTGTTCATGTCCCCTGCCCATTTTGTAATTGGGTTGTTTGACTTCCCTTGTTTTTGATGACCTTGACAGTTTTGAGGAGTCCTGGTCAGGTATTTTGTAGCATGTCCCTATGCTGGGATTTGACTGATGTTTTTCTCATGATTAGACTAAGGTTAGGAATTTTGGAAGGAAGACCACAAAGTACCATTTTCATCACTTCATATTAAAGGTATGTACTATCAACGTGGCTTACTGTGGATGTTGATCTTGACCATCTGGGGAGGTAGTTTGTCAGGTTTCTCCACTGTGAGTTACTCTTTCCCTCTCCTTTTCATGCTGTGCTTTTTGGAAAGAAGTAACTATGCACAGCTCACACTTAAAGGAATGGAGAATTATAGTCCACTTCTCTGAGGGAGAAGCTTGTACATAAAATGAGTCCATTTTTGCCCACAGACTTTGAGATGCCTTGGAAATACACAGTGAAAATTCTCTGTGAGTGTTGAAAATGCAAAATTGTATCTCCATTGAAAAATAAGGGCAGAGAAAGAGAGAGAGAGGGATCAGCGTCATAGAGGGATGATATTCAGCAAGCGTCTAGAGGATGAAGAGCCAGAAGGAGAGAGTTGGAGGGAGTAGTCTGTGGGGTAAAGTGGTGTCCTGGAAGCCAATGGAAAACAGTTTCAAAAAGGGAGGACAATCGGTGATGTACAAAAAAGACAAGAGAGATAAGGAAGCTTTTGAATTTGGTAACTAAAAAGTTACTGATAGGGGCTGGCCTGTGGCACAGTGGTTGGGTTCATGTGCTCCGCTTTGGCGGCCTGGGGTTCACAGGTTTGGATCCTGGGCAGGGACCCACACACCACTCATCAAGCCATGCTGAGGTGGCGTCCCACAGAAAATAGAGAAAGACTGGCACAGATGTTAACTGAGCAACAATCTTCCTCAAGTAAAAAGAGGAAGATTGGCAACAGATGTTAGCTCAGGGCCAGTCTTCCTCACACACACACACAAGTTACTAATTACCTTTTATTATTTATTAATTTTCTGCCCCTATCAATTAACAGAAACTGGAATATATTCTTTTGAGCTTATGCCATTATCCACTCTGAGCCATTCCCACAGGCATCGACATGCCTGATCCCCAACTAAACTCTGGTCATGTGTTATCTTGGTTTTCCAATGACTTAGTCGTTACTGTTATTACACATTTGCATTCCACAACATCCTGTGGGATATGGGGATTCCTGCTGCAGAAAACCATCAGCATGCTTTTATGTTACAGTTGGGTATTGTCTTAGGAAAGACTGTCTGCTCGAGTGATGTTTTATGTTGAGAAGTACTTAAAATAACGGGATGAGCAGACTACAGAGATGTAACTAGCACAACACACTGATGGAGAGCTCTCGGGAACTCTGTACACAAAAGCCACAGGGGTCCCTAACAGGAGGAGCAGAGGGAAGGCAGAGAATGGAGGGAGGAGAGCTGCATTCCAGCTGTACCCGCGCTTCTCTTTAAGCCACGTGATGTCAGGGGAGACTCAGTCTACTGCGTCGGCTCCCTCATCCACAACGTGAGCAGACTGGGCCAGCTCCGCCCCGTGCGCCCATTCACTACAGCATGTGATCCAAAGTGTGCAGGGTCTGGTGTTGGATAAACTGGAGATACAGAGCAAAATCTTCCTCCTGAACTAACTACTTTTTAGGCCAAAGGCAAGAGCACATTTACACTTAGGTGGAACTCATGTCTTTATAAAGTCAGTATTATACTGACAGCCTCAAGCCTGTGGCAAATATTTCAGTCAGAGCCATCTCACAATTTGACTCTTTTAAGGTGCCACAGAAGCTATCAATTCTGAACCAAATATTTATGATCCCACATAGACCATGGTCAAAAGGGAGTTAAGCCGTTTAGGGTCTTGCTTTCCAAACTCCGCCCTTGGAGTGACATTTGGTAGATGAAAGGAATTACATAACTAGGATATTCAAAATGTTGTTGGGAAGAGTAATTCAGGGCTTTGAAATAGAAATTGGTTTGAGAAGAATTATTCTCAGGAATTCTGATAGAGATAATGTATGTAATCACCCAGCACCAGCTCTGGCTTATGCCAGTCACTCGATATTTTCATCTTTTTATAGAACAGAGCTCAGCTTTCTTTGGGCACTGATTAACTGAATTAGCAAGGGGCAGCCAAAGCACTTTTCTTTTTCTCCCAATGCAACGTTAGGGCACTAGTGAAGTTTGTTTTCAATCTGTGGGTTCCTCAGGAGAGTTACATGCAAATCTTTTGTGTTTCAAACCATTTTAAAAATTTATCAGTGAAGATAAAACTTTCAGGGAACATGAGTTTTGAAAATAAACATTTATTTTATAGAAATTGTGCTGCGGAGAAAGATTTCCTTCAGGATTTAGGTTCAACAACCCAAATTCTGGAAGATTAACCTGCCTTTTCTGGATGGAAGCCTGCTATCCACCCCATTTATATCACCTTAGAGATAATTCAGTCCAGATGGACGCTTCTCACACCCTGTACTTACTTGTTCTCAGGGCTCTGTCCCTTAGATGAGACTCTGAGCCCTTTGGGAAAAGATACTGTGTCCTCACTGGCACTTGGAATGGTACCTGTAAGGTACTCGGCATGTGTTCAGAGGATAGCTATTATCTCTAGGTTCCAAACACAAGATAATACCAGTTCTAACACCCGGATTTCAGAGGTGGTGCTAAGGCGTCACTGGGGGGAGTGGTGGGTGGAGGTCGTGGTTAAACCTTCTCCAGAATCTCCTTTACCACCACCAAAGGCACCCAAATGAAATCAGAGCACAGGTGAACCGAGCTTCAAGACAAGTCTATCTGGCCTTCCTTCCAGCCAGATGGCCTCAAGCCCCAACTACAGAGCATTTTTGGAGCTGACACTGCTGAGTTTCATTTGGGTGCTTCCTGCATCCAGCAAGTATTGCATTTACATAAAATTTTATTCAGAAACTTTGAGAATATATATTTCCGGAGCCTGGGTTCATTGTCCTTTTCAAGGACAAAAGCACTGGGCTTACTGCATGTTCATCACTTTACCCCCCTTAGAGGTAAGTTCTTTAGAAGTTAGGAACAGCAATTTTTGCTCTCGTCATAATACACACTTCCATTTTATGCCAGCCCTTTGCATTTTATGGCTAGTACGATGCTTTTTTGCATAGTGAAAGCTCAATAACTACTTTTAGATGGACCTTTGTAAAAACTCACCCTAATGGAATTGTAACCTCATTGCTTTGCAGATAAGTTTTTCAGCCTGCTCTGGACTATTTAGTGGCCAGTGCACTCTGATCTATACGTATATCTGGAGAAACCGCTGCATTAGACATCACTAAGATGTGTGTCAAGAACAGTATTCAGACCACTGCTTTTCACCTCGTCTGACATACCATTCAACCAAAGTGAATAAGTTAATATACAAGTGAATGACTAAAACCTTATAAATATTACCATACCCATTACAGTGAGGATCCACTCCACATTGTAACCAAGCCAGGCACTTTGTACACACTATTTCTGATCCCTTAAACAACCTTCCTTGTTATTCCCCTTTGCAGATGAGAAATTGAGGCTTAGGGAAGTTAAGTAACTTTCCTTCCTCGGTGAGTGGCACACCTGGGTTCAGAATACACTGACCGAAAAATCCTCCTCTTTTCCATTACGTAACTAGTTTCCTAAGATCAAGATTGCCTCTGGCTCCCTTGAATAAAAGTCTAACAATTTTCCCAAAGGATTGTTTGAGTGGCTCTCAATATCACTTTAACTTCACAGGTTTGAGGGAAAACAATCATCATTATAACTGACTCTCTGGGTGCTGTTCAAGGTGATAGGTTCTTTTCGCTCCCAAATTAATTTATTCCTTAGAGATAATTCCCTCAACAAGTATACAGACTATAAATAAACCCCTGGCAACTGGTGCTTCTTATCTGGTAAGTGGAAGTGTGGTAGGAAGCCCTCAGACGTACACTGATGTACAAAATCATTGAGATTTTGAGGACATTTTAAAACAACAAATATAAAAAAATCAGATGTAGAATATAACACTTCAATGAACCATACGTTACACCTCATGATTCCAGAGATGTCCTGTGTTGCTACTTTATCCAGAACACTGGGCAGGCGTCCACGCATTCTCCTTTGCCTTCTAGAGAAGAACTTCGAGAGGCACTGATCTACTCTTTTTCAAAAAAGTAACTGTCCCTTACAAATTATACCTCCCATTTTATACATTTCTCCATATTTTAACGTCTTTTTCTTAAGATGCTACAGTTCTGGCTGAGTAATATTCCATATCTCTCTCTCTCACACACACACATCTCACATCTTCTTTATCCATGGATGGAAACTGTTTTTTTTTGTGGTGAATGCGATGCAGTCTATACAGAAATTGAAATACAATGATGTACGCCTGAATTTATGTAATGTTATAAGCCAATGTGACCTAATAAACTAAATTTAAAAATAAGTAAGTAAGTAGATTCACATTTAAAAAAAGACGCTACAGTCTGGACGTCCATTCAGCACCTTGAAGACGGAGGAAGCGGACCTTAGGCGCAGCTCTTCCGTTACTGATCGTCGCTGAGCTTTGCTGCTCGCTGAGAAGCAGATTCGGAAGACGCTGCGCTCCGCCGACGCTCACCGTTAGGCCTCTCCGCGCCCATTGTTGGTCTGTCGTCGTGGATGCCCGACATGGACAGGCCACCTGCGTGCTTCGCCACAAGCAGAGGCGCACTCACTTCCCTTCATGTTACTCTACACAAGACGTCCCGTGAGCGCTTCACAAATGCTCTGTATTGTATTCTTGCAGTGTGCCTTGAACCTGATATTTTAGCTTATTAACTTGTTCAACTGTATCCTTTCTGCTCTTCAATGCATCTATCTATTAGGTTTATTTCGGTGATTATATTTTCCATACCCAGTATTTTTATTTGCTTCATTATGACATTTTCTTCCTGCTTTATTCGTAATATCCTTCCTTATTGAATTTGTTTATTTTAAACTTTATTTTCTTTTTTCTCCTGTGAACTCCCATGTCCTGTCCTGGGGATATCAGGCACCTGGGCTCATGAGGCATATGAGGTGGGTGGGGAAAGCGACAGTGCGGTTTGCGCCTCTCCTGCTAGGCCGGGGTTGGGTCGGGGGAGAGGAATTACCCAGGGTCGTTACAGTGTGAAACCCCTTCGCAGGCTCAGCACGTGTCAAGATCCTTTCCCTCTGTTACAAACGCCCGGTCCACAGAGTGTGGAAAGAGGTGGTAGGCAGAGGGACCATGTGAACACGCTGGGACCAGCCGCTGTGCTCCATGCATGTTTTAAACCACTTCCCCACCAGCTGGCTCCACTGTCACTCATATGGTACTCTGTCACCCCTTGACAGTTCTAGGCTTGCTGACAGTTTTCTTGCCTTGCAATTGTAATTGCCTATTCAAGACAATATTAGAGAGGAAAACAGTTACCAAAATAATTCCACCACACACTAACTCCTTCCTCTGGTACCTGGCCCTTGTCTACCCTGCCTGTTTTCACCCTGCACTGGGACCAAACTTCCCTGTCGTCCCAGGGATTTCTGTCCGTGTGTAAACACAAATGAATCTTTTTTGTTTAGTTTAGGTTCATATTATATACACAAATATTCTATTTTTGTTCAAGAAAACTGTATGAGGTAGTTACTATTTTCCCTCCCATTTTGTGGATAAGGAAATGGAAGTTTCTTGGTTCTAAGTAACTCGTCAATGGCAACCTGGCCAGTGAGTTGCAGAGACTGATTTTATTCTGGTGATTGGAATTCAGGGCCTGTATTTTTATTGTTTATTTTTCCCCACAAGGGGATCATTATTAACATTAATTGCACATCCAAAAATGCAGAATTGGAGGTTAGCTTATACACAGAAGCATGCACTCACTGATTATACTCAGGTTGAAAGAGTGGAAGAAGACATACTTTTAACAACCATGTTTCACAGGAAGTATTGAAATGCTGAAGCTATAGTTGGAGATTAAAGAAATAGTCTCTTGGCAGATCAGAATTCAATGCTAAGTGGTAGAAAAGAGGTTGATGCAAGCTCTGCCTACCTCTTGTTAACATATCTAAACAGTTTGGTTTTTAGATAAGTTGAACCCATACCAACTTGTCGACATAATCGAAACCATTTCCTCTTCGATGATGATGATGTCTTTTTCCTATCCTAAACCAAGAAGTTCTTAAGAGTAGGGTCTGATGACTAATTACTCCCTGATAGAGCAGCTCAGCGTCATAACATTAACTTCTGCACAGACAACATTCACACACACACACACATTTGGCAGACATTTTCTAGTGTTCGAATTTATGATGCCGAGTCTCTCTTGAGACGAGTCAGTTGATTCTGCTGCTATGGTACATTCTGCACATAACTCTCCTGGTAGGTCCATCAGAATAGAGTGCAATTTAAACCAGATGTTTTAAAGAATTCCTACTGAGCATCTTTCAGGATTACTAGTACTAGCTGGCATTGAACTCCCTAGGTTAAAGTCCTTGCAATTAGATTTTATGACAGGAGTCAAGAAACTTTTTCTGTAAAGGGCCAGAAAGGAAATATTTTAGGTTTTTGGACCATATGGTCTCTGTCACAACCACTCAACTGCTCACTTTTCAGCATGGAAGTAGCCACAGACAATCCAGGAAGTAGCCACAGACAATCCAGAAGTGAATGAGCATGGCTGTGTTCCTATAAAACTTTATTGCTAAAAACTGGACGCAGGCTAGATTTGGCATGTGGGTCATGGTTTGCTGACCTCTGTTCTGTGATATAGAATGCTGAGGCCTGTTCCCAAGGGGAGCGCTGTCTAGGAGGCTGACGGAATCAGTGCTAGCTTGCACCAGTGAAAGGATGCATTTTCTCTGGGTAAATATACTCTCAGTGTTCTTAATTTTTATAATGAAATGTTGACTTTACTTGAATACATAGTAAAGGGTGAGAAACACTTGAACTACTGATAAAATATATGCTGTTTAGTAATTTTTCAAATAACTATAAAATCTAAAACTAGAGGATCTCTTCTTCTTGCAAAAAATGTGATTAAAACAAACATGTTTCAGTTTGCAATAGATCTGAGGTCAAAAAGTAAGCTTGAACTCCGTAGAGTGTGGAATGAGGTTGAGAGGGAGAGTGTTTCCAGGAGGTTTGGACACATTGTTTGTACCTGAATATAAATTAAAAATGCAGCAGACATTGATGTCTCTCCTTACTACCAAGATGCCCAAAGACGTGCGTGGCGGGGGGGTGGTTATCAGAATTTCCTGGGGAGCAGGGCTTTTCTTTTTCAAGCTACACGTCCGGCTGACGCTGTGAGCTGCGTCCTCAGGTGCTCCTGCTTCTGTCCCTTTGAGGACTGCTGTCTGACTGGCCTTGGGCAGCCTGACAGGCGAGCCTGTCACTCCACCTTTCCTCTTCTAGGTCTGAGAAGGGTGGACATTGATGTTACCAGGGAATTTCTCAGTGTAGTGGGATTATGGATGATCCTTATTATTTGTATTTCTTTCTACATTTTCATAATTTTCTAAAATGAAAATATACATTTTTATAATCAGGAACAAACTATTATTAAAAAAATTCACCCAAGGCACATCACAGCTAAAACAACAAAATGATTAAGCTACAGCAATTTTTCAGAGAAATTCCAAGCTTACGTTTTAGAAGAACAAGAGTTGTTCCTGAGACTGATGGCATGCTATGACCTCATTTGAGGAAATATCTGGGGCAGCAAGTGACAAGAGGGCAGGGGTGCCTAACAGTAGAGTTCAGACTTTGAAGTCACAGGGATGTGGTTTAAACGATGCCTCACGTCCTAATTAGCTGCATGGACTTGATAAGTTACTCAACCTCTTTGGTTCCAGTGTCCTCCGATGTAAATAGGAACCAACAGACACCTTCCAGAGTTATCGTCAGATTACCGGAGGGCGAGCAGAGCATGCACTTTGTGGAGAGACTGTCACATGGTAAGTGCTTAATATGCCATTGATATTATGGAAGTCAACATTGATTTCCTGCAGCTTTTGGAGCCAGGATACCTTGTATTGAACCCTGAAAAGATGGAGAGAGGAAGATTTATTTGACAAATAAATTGTAATGTTTTAGAAGAGTAAGATCTAGCCAGATCTTGTGGGCCCTGTGAAAACACACACAGGGCGCTTCTGTAGTGTGGCTAAATGGCGGCAGGGCCCGGGTGGTGGAGGGCGGGCCTCCCAACGGCCGGCCTGGGGCTCTTTATGCCACAGCATTTTGTGGCAAGTTGAGACTTCGTTTTTATTTAGTATTTTCAGAGAAGGAAGGATCCCTATAATTAAATTAGTATAATGGTGCCATTATGGATTTTTTTTAATCAGAAGTTTGCTTTTCTATATATATATTTTTCAGAGGTTGTTTATTTCTTAAGTTTGGTTTTAATTGCACTTCATAGTTAATAGAATCCACAGGGGAAATTATCAACCTTAGAACATAAATATAAATTAAGGAGTGTGCATAATTTGTTTTGAATAGATCCAAATTATACTTGTATTTTATATGCATAATACAGTATATACTCTAGGTTCATTTTTGCCTTGGTCCTTATTAAACAAAAATGCCGTTAGAATAATATGAAAGCTGTATTTTATTTCATAACTAAATACTTGATCAATTCAAAGAAAATAATTAGTTAAACTGGATGTTTGACATTATGTAAACAAACCGCAAATTGAGTGGAAACTTCCCACCCTGACAAAGTTTCCAGGGCTGATTAATAAACTAGTCATTAGGCTTAGTCTCTCCTTGCACAGATGTTTGTTGTTAAAGCACTATGCAGCATGAGCACTGAAGTCTCGTACTTTGTTCTGTTGTTGGGATTCAACTAAGTTTAAATACAAAAAAGAATCAATAAAAAAATCTGCTGTGGTGAATATTTTTGTATGTCTCAGTTGTGGAATGCTTTTTAAGCATGTTACAAAACCTAGAACAATAAAGAAAAAGAAAAATCCTATTTGACTCATCTAAAATTTAAATTTTTTCTTACTACATACATATAAAAGCATACAGAAGGATGAAATGCAAACTGGACACATATTTGCAATATGTTTGAAAAACAAAGAATTGATATGCTTATGCAAAGAGCATGTGCAAATTAACGTAATAAAACTAAGTCTCTATGGAAGAATTGGCAATGAACAGTAATGGGGAATTCATAAGAAAGACAAATGGCTCCCAAAGAACTGAAAATAGCCAGCTTCACTAATGATAAAAGAAATGCCAATTAAAAATGAAATATGCTTCACTTGTCATATTGCATAGAGAAAAATCTGAATAGTACCAAGTGCTGCAATGTAGAGGGCATTGGGAAATGGGCTCTACCACGTGCCTTGGTGGGGCTGCGACTTGGTGTAACATTTCTGGGGAGCAGATAGACAATATATTTAAAAATATAAAATGTGCAAATTCTTCAATCCAGAAATTCCACTTATATAAATTTGTACCAAAAAAACCCCTGCCCAAATGCCAAAGGATATAACCACAAGCATGTTTATTGAATAATTGTTAATAATAGCAGAAAGGGAAGAGACTAATTAAATTGTGACACACAGATAAAATTGAATACTATGTTCCATTAAATTGATGATATAGTTTTATATTGTTGATATGAAAAACTGTGTAATAGATATTGCTAAATGAAAAGAATCAGGGTATAGAATTACATGAGTACTATTGCATGATGTAAAATCTTACAAATATATAAACATGCAGAAAGGGAGAATGTTTATCAAAATGTTTACAGTAATAATCTCTGGGCTTGATGTGATTTTTCACTTACTACTTTTTTTCTACAGTGTTGGATTTTTCCCACTGAGAATGAGTTATTTTTCCGGTATAAGAAGCTGTATGTCTCGTACCTGTGGAAATCACCCTAAAAGTACTAGGGCTTGTTCACGAAATCTGATTCCTCCTTTTGCTGGGCACGCCACTGTGCTACGTTTCCCACTCTCCTTTGCAGTTAGTTGTGGCCATGTGACTAATTCTTCGAAAGGAATTTGAGTGGAAGCGATTTGTACAACTTCTGGCGAGAGACTTTAAGAGGAGGGTGTACCACCTCCAAGTTCTCTTTCCCATTCCTTCCAGCTGGATGTAGATGATGAAGAGCCTCTGGGAGACGGTAGAGCTACAAGACAGAAGAAACTTGTGTCCATCACTTACCGCCTGCGGGAGCACAGCTCCCTCACCAGGTGCACCCACCTTGGACTTCCATCTGAGCAAGAAGCAAACATGTTGTGTTTGAGCTATTACGCATTTTGGAGAACATATGTTATAGTAGTATAAGCTACCCTAGCTAATATAGACCCCTAAAGATTTTCCTCAACAGCATGGAATTGTATGCTATTTTCTATTAGATTAATTTTAAAAAATCTGAGCTGCTAAGTGCAAACTGCATCATCAACAGTTATTTTCTGCCTTTTGTCACCATTTACCATACAATGCACAGGCATTTAGGAAGTGTTTAGTTACATGAAAATGCCAATACAATGCTGGTCTCAGCTGAAGCTTTCTATCAGGGATCTGAGATGTTTTTTGGGTGTGGGAACATGCAATTGATTTAGTGAAAAAGTAATTGGAAACTCTGAAGTGCAACTTAAATGTTTATGGACTTTTCAGCTGACTGACTATTAGCATCACTTTACTTTTTTTACATTTTAGAAAACTCTCTGTAAGGCATTCTGAAAATCTCCCATGTAGATATAGATGTCATTTAAAACAACTTTAGGTACCTGAGGCTGGAACAACTATGTGTCTTTAGTAACGAGAAATATTAGCTTTGAATTCATAAGAATGCATTGAGGGTCATGAAGTATGGAAAACAGATATATCAACTAAATTAGACGTTGCACAGTGGAAAGCTGGCAGCCCTCTAGCTTTGACATTCCATTTTGTCCCAGGTCCAGTATCATACTTCATTATACACTGTATGTTCCTGACCTCGGCAGCACCAGCACGTCTGCCTTTTATTACCCAAATGAGCTAGTCCTGGGAAAGAAAGATTAGATTGTTTTATGCCTATTTTCAAAAGCAAATTGATCAATAATTTCCAATTTTATAATGTTAGCATTGGCAGTTTTCTTATCTTCTCAAGCTCCAAATGCACACATTTAACAAGACTGCTTATTACAAGGGGACGTGGATGCTGTGCTGATAAGAGCTTTGCACGTTGTGCCTAACAGTAGACAGACCTGGCTGCTGTTGACAAAGGCTGACTCACGTCGGTTCCTTCACGATTGTGGTTTTCCATAAGAAAGAAACATCTCTTTTGGAATTTTAAAGAAGTAATTTTTTTATGATGGACTTCAGAATAATAGATAAGAATATACTGGTGAAATTGTGTCAGCATTTTCCTGGAACTTTACAAAACCAAATATCATTACCAATTTTAATTAGCCAGATACTTCAAACAGTGCTATTTACATTTAACAGGGAGGAAAATGGAAACTCTTTTTAAAATCATTCTTGCATTAACTTATTATAACAAGATTAGGAATTGATCCCAAGAATACCAACAAAGAAATCACCAGACCCTATTACCACTGGCTATGGGAAACACATCTCCTTTGGCAGAGGTCCTCTTTATTGCATTTTCATTTTCCTACAAAAGTTCCCAAGCATGATATTTTAGTAGCTGCTACGTTCATTTGGAAACTCATAAAGTAATAATGTTGATTAAAGGGATTAAAATCTCTCTTCCGCTGGCTCTCATTCCTGCATGAATGAGTTGCATACAGGAATGCAATCCAGATTCGGAAATGGTAGAAGCCAGAAAAAGTAAGAACCACTGAGAAAGAAAGTGGGGAGAAAAAGCCAAGCTTGAATGAGAACTATACTTGTGACTTTGCTACAAAAATTTTTACTGGAACATTTGGACAATTGTCAAAAATACATACATATAGATTTATCTTTGGGGTCCCAGTAGACATTGACTGGTGTCAGTGTGAAACTGCAGGTTTTCCTTTTAACTGCAGCAACAGACGCTGCTAAGCAAGTTTTTAAGCTATTTTTGTGCGTGAACACCTTTGGTGAAGTTTCTCAGAGTAATGTTTCTAATGCACAAAATAAGTAGTGTAGTAGTCTTCTACTGCTGCCGTAACAAATTCCCACGAACTTGGTGGCTTAAACGGCGCAAATTGATCATCTTAGAGTTCTGAAGGTCAGGAGTCTGACAGACGTCTCACTGGGCTAAACTTAGGGTGTTGACAGCGCTCTGTTCCTTTTCGGAGGACCTAAGGGAGAGTCTGTCTCCTCCTCTTCCCCACCTTCTAAAGGCCACCCGCATTCCTCAGCTGTGGCTCCCTCTTTCCATCTTCAAAG
Organism: Equus quagga; assembly: GCF_021613505.1. NCBI lineage: Eukaryota > Metazoa > Chordata > Mammalia > Perissodactyla > Equidae > Equus > Equus quagga. Next base: position 23,326,796 of record NC_060274.1, read on the forward strand.
CCTGCAAAGGTGAATCAAGTCCTTTCCACACCCGCCTCTCTCGCCGCAACTGGGAAAGTTTCCCTGCCTTTAAAGAATGCGTGCGATGAGATTGAGCCCACCTGGATCATCCAGGCTCATCCCCCGGCAGGTGCTTAACCTTCATCACACCTGCAAAATCCCCTTCGCCGTGGAAAGGTAACATAGTCACAGGCTCTGGGCATTCGGGTGTGGGAATCTTTGGGGGCCATTATCCTACCTAGTTAGGATTACGGATAAAATAATTATGTGGAAATCAGTAATAAAATATATTAAAAAACCAAATTTGTGACATAATATGTTTGTCTTTATTAACACATTAATAACAAGATCTAGAGCAAGTCTAATAATGTTTATAAATTCAAAATAGTGATGAGCACAAATGGTTTTTCAACATATCAGTAACAACTGTAATGAAGTACAAAAATATCTGTCATTTTTATTGGTCACGGTCACAGGAATTGCTAATACCACCGTGATCTGTTGTTCATGTTCATAATTGTAGAAAATGCTAAATTTCAGCTACAGATTAGAAAAGTAAAGATGGATTTTTTTCCCATCCAGCATCACAGACCCTTTTCTCTCACATTAATCTGGCGTTTTATCATCCATCGCCTTGGGACACTTAGCCGTCCTTTCCTGTGTGTGTTTCTTACCACCCTGATGAGCTTGGAGTTGCTATAAGTAGAATTGATGCAAATCTTTGCTCTTTAGAGAAGCTTTGAGGGCTTTTAAGAGTAATAAGTGAGTGAATATTTATGATGTGATTGACCAATTAACCAATTAGTGATCCCTACTGGATTTACATATATATTTTGGTGAAAATGGCAAATTTCAAGAATGTGCTTGGTAAAGTGAGAGTCTTTTTGAGCTAGTTCTCAGAACAAGATATATTATAGGAAAAGACCTTTGATCTGAGAGTGGGAGTTTTTCTTTTCTACTAACCGGCCTTGTGATCCTGAGCAAGTAACTGCATCTCTCCTGGGCCTTGATTCCATCTTCTGTAAAACGGAAGGATTAGGTTAGATCATCTCCAGGGGCCCTTCCATCTTTAAGAGTTTATGTCACCTTCGTCAGCATTACCAAAGCTTTTACCACTTCATTAGGCCTGAATTCAAGTTTCCAGGATTATTCCACTTCCCCAAGTAGTTAAGAATTTAAATGCCTCAACAATGAGACTTTCCGGAGAAGGTAAATTGTGACCATATCAAACACTCCTAACAAGATTCCTTCTTTCTTGTCAAAAGGCTCATTTGGAGGGACATGCTGTCTCTAATTTTAGTCAAATTCTTTCATACCTAGATGAAGGAGGGACCAGTTAGTGAGGTCCTTGGAAAGTTTTTTAAAAAGCATGATGTGAACTTTTCAACAACTTTCTTACAAAAACTATAGCATCCTCATGACTTATCTAAGCACTAGCTGAGCAGATGGTCATGGTGACAATAACCACCAATGGTTCTCTGAGAAGGACTATTAGTGACATTTCCTATAAGTTCTTGAGATTTACAAGAGTTACACCCTTGGTTTTGTTTTTCAAAGCTATGGGTATAACATTCCATCCCTTAACCTACTTCCAATTTCCCTCCTCCACCTCTCTCTCCTCCTAGCCTTTTCCAGCCGTCTGCTCCACCGCCCTCTCCTCCCAATGGCAAACTCATGCCTCACTTTGGTCTTTCCATATCTGAGAGATGCAGAACACAGGGTTTCGGTTGGGCAGGCTGTGTGAAGATCAGCAAGAGGACTAGAGCTTATAGAAAGTTGGGATCTACAAGTAGATACACATTCAGCTTCAAAAAGAATAAAAATACAGACAAGGCTTTAGACTCGAATCTGTCTATTTCATGTTTTAAGAGATTGCTGCCTACTGGGATGATGTGACTATACTTGTCCTGTTAGGCAGTTTCTCCTTAGCACTAACGTGGCTGTTTTGCTGTAATTGATAAAAGTTACATGCTTTCCACAATTATGGGTCTCCTCTTATGATTCCTCTTGTCTTGTTACCCACCTCACGTTCTCTGCTCAACTAAGGCGCAACTCAAATGTCACCATCCCAAAGAAATGTCCGCTGCAGCTTCCCCAGTTTGGAGAAAAAAATATTATTAAATTTCAATAGCAATTCAAAAGCACTGTAAACTATGCTTCTGATTATGTTTATTTCTGCACATCTGCATCCCTAAGCAGATTTTGAGCTCCTGAGCAGTAGAGATTTCTAATGAAACTTTATGCCCTCAGGTTACACAACACAGTATTTTGCACTTCCCAACTTCTGAAGCTTATTGAACTGAAGTAGATTGAATCCTACTGTCTCTATTCATCAGCTCAATGATTATTCATTAGAAATGTTCTGATCTTTTGCAGTCCATTTTGAGGAGAAATAACTACTTGGCATGGCAGTAACAAAAATATACCTCCTGTCCTAGCAGATGACGAGATTATAATAGAAAATAAATTATTTTCTGATTTTCTCTGCTTTTTGCTCCACATAATTCTAAAGATAATTTTCAAAAGGATTATTGTCTGATATAGAAATCAAATATATATACAAACATATATTTAGCAGGATTCTCTCTGTTATTCTCCCTGCAAGTGCTGGAACTTTTCTCATAAATGCTACCAATAAATAGTGAATTAGTCGGAGAACTTTTGGTATAGTGACATGGAATACATTTTTTTCCAAGCTGCTTGGTTGTCCGACTTCTGGAAATACTTAGAATGTCAGGGGATGTTTATAAACAGTGTCTCAAGACAAGATTGAAAAAAGAATCAGTACATATGTATACTTACTTGCAAATACCTAAACACATCAATGTGTTTCTCTTTAAATTCAACACCCAAAAAGGATGGATGTCAGAATTTAAGTTTTGAAGACATACTATAAAGTGTCTAGTTCAAATGAGGAGTGATTCAAAGACTGCACACCTGATCTCAAACTTTGTCTGCAGAAGTCGAAGGATTATTCAGAGGCTTGAAGAATCTTAGATCTTCGAAGGACGTTAGACATCCAGCTCTGGCTGCTGACGTTACATGTGGGAGAAACAATGCTCAGAGGAGGGTCAGGGAGCGCATTTTCTTTCGTCCATGAACAGAACAGATTTTGGCAACAAGGGAACCGGAACTACAGTTTCCTGACTCATGATAAAACACTCTTTGCCTTATATCGCTCTGTGCCCATGGTTTTTTAATCTTGACATCTTTTCTTCAGTTGCTTGTCTTTGGAGCCAGTGGGTGGAAGAGAATACATTGAGAAAAAAAAAAATTTAAATGAGCTCAGACTTTCCCAAAAGTGTTCAGGTCTCTGTGGCAGCTTCTGCAATTTTAAATTTCCATTTGCTCCTTGGTCTGTAAGAATAATCTTTCAGTTACAATTTCCTCAGACACCATAATTATTTTCAGTTTTCAACATGGTCTGAATATTATTTTGTTTTTAACACACAGAGGTTTTTTTGTCAGGTAACTCCAATGAGCTTGAACATACTAATTTCTACCAGAGTACGGATAGACCAGGAACACATAAGCTGCCAGTGGAAAACATGTATGTTGTTACAGGATGATATTAGTGTACATTATAAGAATGTTCTCAGCACATCAAAGTCACTGTTATCCCTCATAATCTCAACAAAGAAAGAACCACGTATTTGAATTAGGAATCAAGATTCACCAGGTGCCATGGATGGGCTCTACCCAATAGCCCATGATTCTGATATTGGGAATGAGGTTTTCTTAGGTAGCAATGATTAACAAATGGTTGCAGGACTTTTTGATGCAATTATCATTATAAATTTATGTCACACTGCAGTGTTAGAGGACAGAGGCTTCCGAACATGATTCACATTTATTTGATGAGTTCAGTACAATTTCTTTTTCACGCATTCATCTATGAATTTCACCAGTTAGGGATACTCAGCATGCACCAGGCATCACGTGAAGTCCTAGGGACTCAAAGATGTATAAACAGCTCTCGCCGTCAAGCAGCTTGGCATCTAATGAAGGGCTACACGCACACACATATGCAAACATGCATACACAGTTTAACTTACATGACATATAAAGGGAAGTGGTAAATAGTCGTTTTGCCACGTTACTGTTGTTAGAGGGGTATTATTAGTTTTCTACAGAAAGTATAGAAGCACTGCACAACAGACAAATCTAAACATCCTTTTTCCCTCTTAAGGGACTTTGAATGTCCCCTGTTCCATAACACAAAATAACAGAGCTGAGGGATCCAGAAGACAGAAACAGTTCCATGAGTTACCATGAAAGCAAGCAACCGGTAAGGCTAAAAGCATATTTGAGATCAAAATACATCTCTGTGTATCCAGATACATAGGTCAAGTTCATGCTTAAAACAAAAGTCGAGCCACAGACGTTAGGAGGAAATTGAGGGTTGAAATTCATCCTTTACATTGCTTTCTGAGTGAAAATGTCGATTCTTGGGCAGGACTATCACAGCCTTCTTCCTCTTGCCTCCTGTCTGCGTCTGCTGGGGCTGCCGTAACAAAATACCACAGGCCGGGGCGGCTTAAACTGTGAGAAATTTATTTTCTCACAGCTCTGGAGGCTGAAATGCCAAGATCAAGGTGCATCAGGGCTGGTTTCTGGGGAGGCCTTTTTCTGACTTGTCGATGGCCGCCTTCCCGCTGTGGCCTCATCTCCGCGTGTGTGTGGAGAGAGAGCCATCTCTGACCTCTCTTCCTCTTCTTATGAGGACATCTTTGGGATTAGCGCCTCCCCATTATGGACCTTAATTACTTCCTAAAAGGCCCTGTCTCCAAATACAGTCATATTGGGAGGTCCAGCTTCAACACATGAAGTTTGGGGGAGACGTGGCTGAGACCACAGCACCTCTCGATCTGTGCCATCTCTCACTCATGCTCCTGGTCTCAACAGACCACCTGCCATAGCCACGCTAAATTACTCAAATTCCCTATGTTTCCTACATTTTTTTCTCCATGATGTCGCTCACGCTTTTACTTTTGCTTGCTTCTCTGTCTGCAAACCTTCCACTCAACCTCTTCTGTGAGGCCTTCCCTGGAAGAATCATTCCCCAGAAAGTATTATTGTGTCTTTTACATAACCTCCAATATGGCGTTATCACGTCAAACTTTCATTTATGGTACTTAATACATATTAATATTTTTAAACAAATTAATGATGCTGGTATTTTTACAAGATCTCCCAATATTGCTATAAAGCTAGTGGTCCAGGAAGTTAGATTCGTGGACTATTGTCACGCAATCATCTTTACCTCCAAATTTCAGGGGATATCTGAAGTAAGGGCAGGTGCTCTCGCCTGAGTTTCAGGCAGAAATTTAATTGAGGAAATAACTGTTACTTTTATAGTGAAGTCCACATCCCAATCTGATTTCCCGAAGGGGAAGGCTATCTAAGTAGGAAAAACAGTAATGTTATTTAAAATAAAGAGGAAGAAACCAGTATGTCTGGGAAACCCAGGACTCCCTAGTGATGTGGGAAATCCTCTCCAAGATGACACCTTAATCCATTGCACCGGTCATTCAAATCCTGCTTATTTCTCCCCTGGACTCATGGTCCCTTTGCAACCAGGCCACAGGCTCCAGTGTGTGTTCACATCCTGTACTCACTGTCTAGCACCCGCAGTTAGTTGGAATGTATTGACCGGATAATAGAAAAATCCACTGTTACACCTCCTTCTATAACAGGAACTGTCCAATGACCTTGGTAATGTGAAGTTACAACTCGTAACAACTCACTGTATTTGCACTAATGTAACTGATGGTTTACCTACATAGATGATACTTATCTGAAATAAGCAGTCTGAGCTTAGAAACTTTCAGCGTTAGCTGTGCAGCATCAGGAAAATTTACCACCCTGTGGCTCAGATTCCTCATGTGTGAAACAGGGACAACAACTGGACCACCTCTTAAGATTGTTTTAATATCTGTAGAATGTTTAGAATAGTGCCTGGCATTTAGTAAGCATTCAGATGTTAGCTGTTATATTTACTACTATTAAAGTATTGCTTTCTTGGAATTAGTGCTGCCCCTTTAAATATACTCCAAAAAATGAGCTTTCAGTCCCGGAATTCCACATGAACATCAAAGATTACAACCAACCAGGTAAGCACACCTCCATACCAGGGATGCCTTAAAATTCTGTGATATTTTTATTTATTTTTACTTTTTATTGTGGTCATAACAGCTTACAACATAGTGAGATCTCATTGTACATTATTGTTTGTCAGATGCCATATAAGTATGCCCCTTTACCCCTTGTGCCCATCCTCCACCACCCTTCCCCCAGTAACCGCTAATTTATTCTCTTTGTCTGTAAGTTTGTTTATCTTCCACATATGAGTGAAATCACATGGGATTTGTCTTTCTCTGTCTGGCTTGTTTCGTTTAACATGATGCCCTCAAGGTTCATCCATGTGGTCACAAATGGGACGTTTTCATCTGTTTTTATGGCTGAGAAGTATTCCATTGTATGTATATACCACATCTTCCTTAGTCAATCATCCATCTATGGGCACTTGGGTTGCTTCCACATCTTGGCTATTGTGAATAATGCTGCAATGAACATAGGGCTGAATAAGTCCCTTTGAATTGTTTATTTCCAGTTTTTTGGGTAAATACCCAGTAGTGACATAGCTGGGTCATATGGTCATTCTATTTTTAATTTTTTGAGAAATCTTCATACTGTTTTCCACAGTGGCTGCACCGGTTTGCATTCCCACCAGCAGTGTATGAGAGTCCCCTTTTCTCCACAACCTCTCCAACGTTTGTTGTTTTCTGTCTTGGTGATTATAACCATTCTAATGGGTGTAAGATGGTATCGAAGTGTAGTTTTGATCTGCATTTCCCTGATGATTAGTGATGTTGAGCATCTTTTCATGTGCCTATTGGCCAGCTGTATATCTTCTTTGGAAAAATGTCTGTTCATATTTTCTGCCCACTTTTTGATTGAGTTGTTTGTTTTTTTGTAGTTCATTTGTGTGAGCTCTTTATATATTATGGAGATTAACCCCTTATCAGATGTATGACTTGCAAATATTTTCTCCCAGTTGGCAGGTTGCTTTTTCATTTTGATCTTGGTTTCCTTTGCCTTCCAGAAGCTCTTTAGGCTGAGGAAGTCCCACTTGTTTATTTTTTCTTTTGTTTCCCTTGTCTGAGTAGACATGGTATTCCAAAAGATCTTTTTAAGTCTGATGTCAAAGAGTGTACTGCGTATATTCTCTTCCAGAAGTTTTATGGTTTCAGGTCTTACTTTCAAGTTTCTGGTTCATTTTGAGTCTACTTTTGTGCATAGGGAAAGATAATGGTCTACTTTCATTCGTGTGACTGTCCAGTTTTCCCAGCACCATTTATTGAAGAGGCTTTCCTTTCTCCATTATATGTTCTTGCCTCCTTTGTCGAAGATTAATTCTCCACAGATGTGTGGTTTTATTTCTGGGCTTTCAATTCTGTTCCAATGATCTGTGTGTCTGTTCTTGTACCAGTACCATGCTGTTTTGATTACTATAGCTTTGTAACATGTTTTGAAGTCAGGGATTGCGATGCCACCAGCTTTGTTCTTGTTTTTCGGTCTTTCTTTGGCTATTTGGGGTCTTTTGCTGCCCAGATGAATTTTAAGATTCTTTATTCTATTTCCATGAAGAATGTCATTGGGATTATGATTGGGATTGCATTGAATCTATAGATTGCTATGCATATTAGCTAAAGATTGCATATTAACTATGTTTATTATTTCAATCCATGTGCATGGAATATCTTTCCATTTCTTTATGTCATTATCAATTTCTTCCAGTAATGTCTTATAGTTTTCTTTATATAGGTCTTTCACCTCCTTGGCTAAATTTGTTCCTAGATGTTTCATTCTTTTTGTTGTGATTGTAAATGGCATTGTATTCTTGAGTTCTTGTTCTGTTATTTCATTATTTGAGTATAGAAATGCTACTGATTTTTGTAAGTTGACTTTGTACCCTGCAGCTTTGCTGTAATTGTTGATTTTTTATAATAGTTTTCTGATGGATTCTTTAGGGTTTTCTGTATATAAAATCATGTCATCTGCAAACAGTGAGAGTTTCACTTCTTCACTGCCTAGTTGGATTCCTTTTCTTTCTTTTTCTTGCCTAATGGCTCTGGCCAAAACCTCTAGTACTATGTTGAATAAGAATGGTGAGAGTGGGCACCCTTGTCTTGTTCCTGTTCCCAGAGGGATGGCTTTCAGTTTTCCCCCATTTGGTATGATATTGGCTGTGAGTTTCTCATATATGGCCTTTATTATATTGAGAAGCTTTCCTTCTATACCCCTTTTATTGAGAGTTTTTATCATGAATGGATGTCGGATCTTCCCAAACGCTTTTTCTGCCTCTATGGAGATTATCATGTGGTTTTAATTCCTCATTTTGTTCATGAGGTGAATCACATTGATTGATTTGCAGATGTTGAACCTTCCTTGTGTCCCTGGTTGAATCCCACTTGATCATTTGATCATAGTGTATGATTTTTTTAATGTATTACTGTATTCAGTTTACCAATATTTTGTTCAGGATTTTTGCATCTTTGTTCACCAGCGATATAGGCCTGTAGTTTTCCTTCTTTGTGTTGTCTTTATCTGGCTTTGCTATCAGGGAGATGTTGGCCTTCTAGAATGTGTTAGGAATATTTCCATCTTCCTCAATTCTTTGGAATAGTTTGAGAAGAATGGGTAATAAATCTTCTTTGAATGTTTGGTAGAATTCTCTAGAGAGGCCATCTGGTCCTGGACTTTTATTTTTGGGGATGTTTTTGATAAATGTTTCAATATCTTTACTTGTCATGGGTCTATTCAGATTCTCTGTTTCTTCTTGATTCAGTCTTGGGAAGTTGTAAGAGTCTAAGAATTTATCTATTTCCTCTAGATTGTCCAGTTTGTTGGCATATAGTTTTTCATAATATTCTCTTATGAGCTTTTGTATTTCAGTGGTATCCATTATAATTTCTCCTCTTTCATTTCTAATTTTATTTATTTGAGCCTTCTCTCTCTTTTTCTTAGTGAGTCTGGCTGAGGGTTTGTCAATTTTGTTTATCTTCTCAAAGAATCAGCTCCTTGTTTCATTGATCCTTTTTACAGCCTTTTTTGTTTCAGTTTCATTTATTTCTGCTATAATTTTTATTACTTCCCTCCTTCTACTGAGTTTGGGCTTTGTTTGTTCTTCTTTTTCTAATTCTGTTGGGTGTAGTTTAAGATTGTTTATTTGAGATTTTTCTTGTTTGTTAGCATGGGCCTATATTGCTATAACTTGTCCTCTTAGGACTGCTTTTGCTGCACCCCATATGAGTTGGTATGGTGTGTTTTCATTCTCATTTGTTTCCAAATATTTTCTAATTTCTCCTTTTATTTCTTTGATCACCCATTGGTTGTTCAGTAGCATGTTGTTTAGTCTCCACATTTTTGTTCCGTTCCCTGCTTTTTTCTTGTAGGTGATTTCTAGTTTCATAACATTATGGTAGGAGAAGATAGTAGATATGATTTCAATCTTCTTAAATTTATTGAGGTTTGCCTTGTCTCCCAATGTATGGCCTGCTCTTGAGAATGTTCCATGTGCACTTGAGAAGACTCTGCTGTTTTTGGATAGAATTGCTCTCTCTATATCTATTAAGTTCATCTGGTCCAGTTTTTTGTTTAACTTGGCTATCTCCTTGTTGACTTTTTGTTGGGATGATCTATCCATTGATGTGAGTAGGGTGTTGAGATCCCCTACTATTATTGTGTTGTTGGTAATATATCCTTTTAGGTTTGCTAATAGTTGCTTCATGTACTTTGGTGCTGCTATGTTGGGTGCATATATGTTTATAAGTGTTATGTCTTCTTGCTGGAGAGCTCCTTTTATCATTAAATACTGCCCCTCTATGTCCCTCGTTACCTGTTTTATCTTGAAGTCTACTTTGTCTGATATAAGTATGGCAACTCCTGCTTTCTTTTGTTTGCCATTAGCCTGGAGTATCATCTTCCATCCCTTTACTCTGAGCCTATGTTTGTCTTTAGAGCTGGGATGTATTTCCTGAAGGCAGTATATTGTTGGGTCTTGTTCTTTAATCCACTCTACCACTCTGTGTCTTTTGAGTGGAGAATTCAATCCACTTACATTTAGATGATTATTGATATATGAGGGCTTAATACTGCCATCTTATCACACGTTTTCCAGTTCTTCTGCATTTTCTTTGTTTCTTGTCCCATGTATATCATGCTACCAATTTGATTAGGTAGTTTTCTATGTTGGTTTTCTTCATTTTCTCCTTGTTTATCATATATGTCTCTGTTCTAATTATTTGTTTAGTGGTTACCATTAGGCTCGTATAAAAAGTCTTGAAGATGAGATAGTCCATTTTCTGATTGCCTTTTATTTCTTTAGACTATACTGATTCTGTTCCTTTCCTCTTCCCCCTTTAAGCTATTTTTGTCATATCTTATTCCATCTTGTGTTGTGACTTTGTGGTTAAGATGATGATATAATTTTTATTTTGGTGTTTTCCTTTTCTTTATCCTTGATGTAAGAGTTAAGTGTTTACCAACCTGATCTGATAGAGAGCTACAGATTTCTGATTGTTGCCTACCTATCCATGTCCTTGTTCATGGTTTTGTATCCTCTTTTCTGCTTCCTTTTGTTTCCTTTCAGGTATGAGAGCCTTTTGAGGATTTCACGTAGTGAAGGTCTTGTGATGATGAACTCCCTTAGCTTTTGTTTATCTGGGAAAATTTTTATTTCTCCATCATATCTGAAGGAGATTTTCACTGGATAGGGAATTCTTGGCTGGAAGTTTTTGTCTTTCAGGATTTTGAATATATCATTCCACTGTCTCCCAGTCTGTAAGTTTCTGCTGAGCAATCCGCTGAAAGCCTGAAAAGGGTTCCTTTGTAAGTTATTTTCTTCTGCCTTGCTGCCCTTAGTATTTTTTCTTTGTCCTTGATTTTTTCCAGCTTTACTGCTATATGCCTTGCAGTAGGTATTTTTACATTAACATAGTTGGGAGTTCTAGTAGCCTCTTTCATTTGGATTGCCATCTTCCCTAGGTTTGGGAAATGCTCTGCTATTATTTCTTTCCTTTCTTTCTTTCTTTTTTTTTTTTTTTAAGATTGGCACCTCAGCTAACAACTTGCCAATCCTTTTTTTGGTTTTTTTTTGCTTTTTCTCCCCAAATCCCCCAGTAGAAAGTTGTATATTTTTAGTTGTGGGTCCTTCTTGTGGCATGTTAGTTGTGGCATGTGGGACACCTCCTCAACGTGGCCTGACAAGTGGTGCATGTCTGCACCTGGGATCTGAATCGGTGAAACCCTGGGCCACTGAAGCAGAGAGTGCAAACTTAACCACTTGGCCACAGGGCCAGCCCCTGCTACTGTCTCTTGGAACAGGCTTTCTGCTCCATTCTCCTTTTCTTTCCCCTCTGGAATACCTATAATCCTTATGTTGCATTTCCTAATTGAGTCAGATATTTCTCTGAGAGCCTCTTCATTTCTTTTCAGTATTAGTGATCTCTTCTCCTCCCTCTGAAGCATTTCTATAGTGTTGTCTTCTAAATTGCTAATTAGGTCTTCCATATGGTCAGTTTTGTTGTTTAAGGAATCCAGATTTTTAAAAATCTCATTCATCATGTTTTTCATCTCCAATAATTCTGATTGGTTCTTCTTTGAAGTTTCAATCTCTTTTTTTTTTTAAAGATTTTATTTTTTTCCTTTTTCTCCCCAAAGCCCCCCGGTACATAGTTGTATATTCTTTGTTGTGAGTCCTTCTAGTTGTGGCATGTGGGACGCTGCCTCAGCGTGGTTTGATGAGCAGTGCCCTGTCTGCGCCCAGGATTCGAACCAACGAAACACTGGGCCACCTGCAGCAGAGCGCACGAACTTAACCACTTGGCCACGGAGCCAGCCCCAAGTTTCAATCTCTTTTTGAAGAAGCTCCTGAATTTGTTAATTTGTCTTTCTGTGTTTTCTTGTAACTCATTGAGTTTTTTTATGATAGCTTTTTTGAATTCTTTGTCATTAAGGTAATGGATTTCCGTGTCTTCAGGGTTGGTTTTTGGGTACTTGTCATTTTCTTCTGGTCTGGAGATTTAATGTACTTTCTCATACTTCTTAATGGTGTGGATTTTTGCCTCTGCACAGTGTTATTATCTGGTCACTGGTGTCATGTGCCTCCACTGGGTGAGGATCAGGCACTGTGTATTCTGGGCCCAGCACGATCTGGGGCTCCTCAGCTCTGGCCACTGGTTGCTTTTCTCACTGTGTGATGCTCTGGCTGATGGCATATCTGGAGCACTGGGCAGGGGGAGGGGTGCTCTCCTTCCCCTGTGCTTCCCCCAGCCTCTGCTTCTCTGTGCACAGCTCTGGGTGATAGCAGGACTGGACTGCCAGATGGGATAAGGAGCACTTTCTTATACCTGCGTGCCTCCCCCTACCACTGCCTCTCTGTTTGGTGCTCTGGGCCCTCATGGGGCTCCACCTGCCTCTGCTTCTCTCTCCTCTTCTCTCTTTGTTCTCTGTGCAGTGCTCCCCGCGATTGTGTGGCTGCAGCGCATGGCGGGAAAAGAGTGCCTCTCCCCAGCTGAGCTGCTCCTCTAACCGGCCCCTCTCTCACTGTGCTGCTCTCCCAGTGAACGTGGGGCTGGAGCACTGGGTGGGAACAGAGCACCTCTCTCCAACTGTGCCTCTCCTCTAGCCATGGCTCTTCTCTCTCCACGGAGCTCCTGCTGAACAGCTTCACCTTCTTCCAGAGGATCCACCCTCACCACCACCTTCAGGCGTATGGCTACGTGGGTCTCCCAGATGTCTCCTGTGTTGTGTGTGTGTCCTCTGTTGGTGTTTGCATGTCCTTTTGGTTGTATTTTAGAAAGGAGAGTCCAAGGCAAGAGCTCACTTTGCCATGATGCTGACCCCTCTGTGATCTTTTTTAGAACAGAACTTTGCTACTGGTGGAGGTTTACGTATGGTCTAAACTATGATTTGATCCAACTGCTTTGGTACAAAAAATGAACAAAGTTAAAAAAAAATGGGGATGGGTAGAGAGAGGAAGCTGTGCAGATAACCAAACCCTTCAACCCTCAGTCAGTTATTGTTCTTTTAGAAGTGAAAATATTTGTACCAATGCTATTAGGGTTTAACTTTCTTTAGAAAGGACAGTATATAACCTTTCCTTAACCCACATACAGTAACCTCAAATTTCCAGAAGTATGAGTCATATGTAAAGAAATTTCCATGAACATCTGAGGATGGCCCTTGTCAAGCCCTGTCACTGGGGTCTTTTCCTGTGTAATGTTGAAGCCTACTGCTTCCTTGGCTGTGCAACCCTGGGAGCTGTTCTTGGCTTGTGGCTCCAGGTCAGCAGTGAATTGGTGAGACAGAACGTGACCTTATCTTTTCTCCCCCATGTCTGCATTGACAAAACAATGTTGCCGAACAGTTTCACTTGGGATGGTCACAAGAACTTGGGAACATCGTATTCCAGCCTAAAGGTCAGCAGAGTTTTGTGACTTTGCCCACTGCAACTAATGACTATTCATTCCTTCCAGGTGTTCAAGTTGAAAACCTGGAAGTCAACCTTCACTCCTCCTGTCCTCCTATCTCATATCCAGTTTATCAGAAATACTGTGGCTCTACTTAAAAAAAAAAAAAAAAAAAGCCAGAAACCCATCATATCTTATTACCTCCCTGGGAGCCCTGATCTAAGCCATCAGTCTCACCTCGATTACCGCAATACTCTTAACTGGTCTCCCAGCTTCTGCCCTTGCCTGTCTTAGGGTCTAGTCTCGACACAGTAGCCAATATCCTTTTATAGTTAAAAGTTAAATGACATCAGGCTACTCTTCTGTTCAAAACCGTTCAGTAGCTACCATCTTGTTCAGAGCAAAAGTCAAGTCTCATACCAAGAGCCTGTATGGCCCTAAGCCTGCTAGCAGCTTCACAAGCCTTCTGCACTTAACCCCTGACCTGTTCTCCACTCCCTGTGCCAGGAATGCTCTTCCTCCCTTTTTCCTTAGATGTCACCTGAAATGTCAAATGTCACCTCAGTGAGGCCTGTCCTGTCTTATTTAAATATGCATGTCTCACACACTGAAGCATTTCCTATCCCATACTCCAGTTGTCTCCACAGCATTTATCTCTCTCTGATACAGAAGCTCCTCAAATGTGGTCCCCAGAACTGACAAGTTCCCGCATGATGTTGATGCTGGGAGTCTGTGGACCACACTTTTGAGAACCACCACTTCAGGGGGCTATCTCTCCTCCCAGACTCAATCTTTCTGATTTGGGTTGGGCTAACCCACTCAAACTAGGGACCACCAGACTATCTAAAGTGGTTTCTTAGAGCTCAGAATGCTAACCCGACCCTTAGAGTTTCTGATTGGGTAGGGTCTGAGATTTGCATTTCTAACAATTACCCTTTGAAAACCACTGGCTGAATACACATACAATATACTTATTAAGTTGGTCTGTTTCTTCCCCATTAGAATATAAACTCCATGAGGTAGGGATTCTTTTCTTTTTTCTGCTCTTTCCTCGTGCAAAGGACAATACCAGGCACACAGTAGCTGCTCAATAAATACATGCCAAATGACTAAAGGAATACAAACTCCATGAGGTAGGGATTTTCTTTTTTCTGCTCTTTCCTCGTGCAAAGGACAGTACCAGGCACACAATAGCTGCTCAATAAATACATGCCGAATGACTAAAGGAAAACTGCAATCCTAGTGTTACATCAGGAAATTTCTAACTTTATCTTGTCAGATTTTATATAAAGAAATATAAAGTCAAAAAATCTTCACAGGTCAATCCTCTCACACAAGAAAGCATTTTTAAGCAAAGGGCCACAGAAACAACTGGGATTTCCTGATATTCAGGAAATAAATTCTCATTAACAATTTACCCTATTATGGTAACATTAATGCTAACAACAATAAACATTCATGGAACGTCACTGTGTGCTGAGCATATCATGCTTAGTATCTCACTTAGTTTTCATCATCAACTCTCAGGTGGCTAGTGGTATTGCTTCTGTTTTACAGAACAGGGCTGTTACAACAGCCTACTTATCAGTGGACTCCAGGGTTCCCACATTATTTTCTTCCGTCCAGGTGTTCTCCCAATCAGGAGCAACAAAATAGGGTGTGAAATGGGAGGTGACGGTGTTCTTTCTCGTGTCCAGACATGTTAAAATTTGAATTAAAGTTTGCTGAACCGTATTTGCCCTTTCTTACACTAAAGCTCATTACAGCCACGTTTCTACTACTGTAGCATTCTAGAGAACTGTGTCAGAGCACTGGGCTTCTTGATGCAAATGCTGAACCCTACAAACGTACGAATTCAGTTGTAAAGGTAGGAAAACAGTTTTCAGGAGGCATTGTTTGGGAGGCTTGTTTTTACAATAATTTAGAACAGTTTATTCTGTCTGAATATTCATCTATCAAACTCTATACAACAGCATCACACCTTTGCAAAGAAAAATCGAAAGACACAAATGATTATGAGTTAATGATTCATTTTCTTTCAAACAGACTATTAGATCAGGGGTCACTTTTTCTTAGGGAGCCAAACAGTAAATATTTTAGACTTGCAGGCCATACAATTCTGCAATTGTGGAAAGCAACCACAGAACAAACAAATGGGTACAGTTTTGTTTCCGTAGAACTTCACTTACACAACATGTTCAGCCCATGGACCGGTTTGCTCACTCCTATGCTAAAGGACTTTAATTTTAGTAGAATGAATGAAAGGGACCAGATAAACTTTGGGTAAATTGGCCAAATTTCTCTCTTTTAAAAAATTGTTTGTCTCTTACTATAGAAACATACATATTCCTGTAACTAAAAATAATGACTTAAAAATGCCAATTCTAGCATGCAAATCAAAACGGACATTTGGCTCTGTAATAATTTGAACTAGTTAAAAGAATCCTTGTATTTATTTTTTACACAACACAATGCAGGTGACACAGTTAAGTCCATAATTCCCCACACAACTTAGAAACGTAACAACTGAGAACGTACAGTCGTAGCATCTTCTGCATCATTCATAGCTACACGCGTACGGAACCCGTCCTACAGCAGCAGAGGAGACCCTAACCTAAGCACCAAGTGTCCAGGCGTTACCACAGACATCTTTTTCTCATTTTCTAATACATGCAGTCACACTGCTATGAAGCAAATACCAATTCACCTTAAGCTTCAATGCATAAGGGAAAGCAGGTGGGAAACCCACATTATTCTTACGTCTAAAAGTGATTCTCTTTACCTTATTATATTTCCTTCCATGAAAATTTTAACTTTTAATGTAGTTACATTCAAAACATGAATATAAATTGAATTTTGACTTCACATTCACCTAACAGTTTAGGATGTTCATATTTGTTTTATAAATGCTGAGGAAAACAAAAACATGATCTCTAATCTCGAATATTCTGGCAATCTTTTTATTAAAAGTTAAATTTAGAATTTTATAGCAAAGTCATATGATCTGTCTGTCCAGACTATAGATTAAAAACATTCCTTAACTTACATTAAGATACAAAGCTTATTCCCAATACATTTTATAGAACTGTATTTTCATTTTTTGAAGCAGGGTTCAATGGGCATAAATTTTTAGGATCTTGCTAACATCAGCCCTGTATACCCAGAGATTACTGGATCCACTAAATGGACAACGAAAACTGGCTGAGGCTGCTGCTGAAGGCTTCAACAGGAATCTGAGCGCAGACACAGATTTCACTGTTACAGTCAGCGGAACTGAAGTCTTCCTTAAAACTGTGCTCCTGATGGGCTGAAGATAGAGTAAGACACTGTTAGTTCTTTAGGCCAAAAATGCACGGATGTCTTGTACGAAGGCTTCATTCTCTGCCTGTAGTCAGTAACTTGAGGGCCTTCTGTAGATTCTGCACAGCAGTGCTGACATCTTCATATTGCAAAGCACTGCCAGCATACTTGCAGTATTTCTGAGCTCTAGCAAAGTCCTCTGGTGTTAGACGGATATCCCCTAGAAGAAAAGAATAACTAAGATAAATATAAATAAGTATATAAAATGTGTTCTGTTTAGGTTAGGCAAATGTTTACATCTAAGATTATAGAAAATATTTAAGTTTATGTAAAACACAAAGGTTTTTTTCAATCTCACTTGTATTTAAATAAATTTCCTTCATGCTATCAATTTTTTTATTACTAATATAAACAGTACATATGCCAATACATAGTTACTTATATGAGCAAGATTTTCCTTCCAGAAGTAATGAACTAGAAGCCTTTATATTTTGGCAAATCGCAAAAAATTATATTTTGTGTAAAACAAGGACAGTAGCTTTGGTGTTTATGCTAGAATCGCTCAGCCTCTCTTTCCATGGAACAATAAACAGAGACTCAACCATTCAACCCTCATTTGAACTAGAATATAAATATAACCCTCAATTTAAAAAATGAACAACGAACTTTATGTAAAAATATTACATAAGCCCCTTAACTTTTTTTTTAAGCATGAAAAGATTTCTCATTTGTGGGTGCCATCCATATAAAAAACTCTATGGTTTAACCAAGATTTTCTATCATTAAACTACACAATTAAACACGTAAACAACCTTATAAATTACTTCTCCAAAATTTATTCTCAGCAAGTTTTCCAGGTACACATATGATTAACCTGTGGAGAGCCCAACTAAATAACATGGGTTAAAAAACCATACTGAAGACATTTAATTGGGGCTGGTCCTGTGGCCGAGTGGTTAGGTTCGCGCACTCTGCTTTGGTGGCCCAGAGTTTTGCTGGTTCGGATCCTGGGCACAGACATGGCACCACTCATCAAGCCATATTGAGGCAGCGTCCCACATGCCACAACTAGAAGCACCCACAACTGAAAATATACAACTGTGTACCGGGGGGCTTTGGGAGAAAAAAGGAAAAATAAAACCTTAAAAAAAAAAAAAGACATTTCATTTAATCTAAGATTTGAATATAGTTGAATATATATTTCTAAAGATGAAATTAAAAACTGACTTTGTATCCTGTTTTTTTTTTTTTTTAATATTTTATTTTTTTCCTTTTTCTCCCCAAAGCCCCCCAGTACATAGTTGTGTATTCTTCGTTGTGGGTTCTTCTAGTTGCGGCATGTGGGACGCTGCCTCAGCGTGGTTTGACGAGCAGTGCCATGTCCGCGCCCAGGATTCGAACCAACGAAACACTGGGCCGCTTGCAGCGGAGCGCGCGAACTTAACCACTCGGCCACGGGGCCAGCCCCTGTATCCTGTTTTTTGAAATAAATCTTTTCTTTAGAGATTTTTACGTGGATTCTAAGGAACTGATCTGAAGGCTGGCAGCACAGACTATAACAAAAAGATAATGTATTTTGATTTTCTTTATAGGCCTGTACTTATAAACAGAATAACTTTGTTAGTTGCTTCTAATTTTGCCATAGATATACAGCATAAAATGAAACTCTTGACATTACCTAGGTAAGGACTTCAAAGTAGGTAGCAATTCCAGGTACTAGGACACTAAATTCTGATCCAAATTATTATTTTCTAAAATTTTCAAAAAAGTGGACTTCAATAATGTATCCTAAAGTTTCTAGCCCAGTACCAGGCATGTGTAAGTGCTCAGTAACTTGAATGAATAAATATAAAAAAGCTGTCTGTACTCTAAATTATTTCCCACATTTTAAAATGAATAAAGTTCATGTAGAATTAAACATTAATTAAATTTCAGATTTTGAGGTCATCACATATGTCTACATACAGTAACGAGCCCAGCGTGTCACATGTAGTAAGTCTGCAAATGTTTGTTGAATTAATATTATTAAAGATTACACTGTTATTAGTGCTATCTTTAATAATATTCCTTCCTGTTATAAATCAGAGATTACACATTTAAATTTTAAAAGAACTTATTTTAATTTCCTTGAATTTTGGTCTTTATTAAAAAGCAAGGAATACAAATAAATAAACTAATAAAATATCCATTAAAAAATCAAAAACAGTTTCTCCACAATTCTACTTTTAGTATTTTAGCGACCAGGCATCTGCTACCCATTAAATCTAAAAACCAACTATCCTGCAGTTCTACTGACAACTTAATTAGGCATGCTTCAGCTTGTATTTTTTCTTGAAAATATCTACCAGCTTCTTTAATGGTCACATGGACATACACAGTATCTAGGCTGAGTGAGACATCTTTAAAAATTGAGTTTATCTTAACGCTGCTCATTTTGTGCTTTAATATTCTATCCTCTTATCTCAGGGCTATCTTTAAATATATAAGGCATCCATCCAGAATTTACTGGACTTGCTGGAAGAAAGCCTTAATGCTCAGGACTAATCTTATTTTTACAGCATTAGCTTTAGTGCTGTTTTGACATATCACTTATTTATTAATCAGATAAAATGTGTATAGTGGCCAGAACTCTTACTATTTTTGTTTTATAAACTAAACTTATCCACCAATGATAAAAGTATTTTAAAACACAAATACTGAATTTTTTCATAAAATAATTTCAATATTTATAAAATGTGAATGAAGACATTTTAACAAAAAAATAGATACGTAATATATATAGCTTACAGACACGTATGACAAATTATATAACTCATAAAATATAGTTAGATAATAATAACATAGTTTTAGACACAAAATGTAAGTTATAGACTTAGAGATGTTAGATTTATTTTCAACAATTAAAAATATAAAGAACTTAAGCCATGTTAAATAGTTACTTTTGCTATTTTGTAACAGTTCAGGCTTTCCTTCATTTAAACAATAGTCTATAAGTCATTAATAATAAAATATGTGAATAAAAATTTTAAATTAAGTAGAAATAAAGTCTGTCTACAATTATGATTCTTTTAAACTAGCATTTAGAACTAAATAGAGAAAGCGGAAAAGACATAGGAAGGGAAAACACATTTCAGGAAGAGAACAATTGTTCGACTTCAGTTTGCCTAATTTTATATTCTAAATAGTAAATACTGCTTAATGCACCAAAAAAAAGTTTTTTTATCACTAAAATTTACTAGAAGCCATAAGAGAACCAAAAAGAGCATACTGTGGACCCAAAAGGCGTTTAAAGGATTCGAAAGGTTGTCTAATATATCGCCTCCTTTCTGAAATCTGTACTTAGAAGTTTCAGATGGCTTCGGGCAAGACCATCTTTATCCCAGAGATGCTTCTGCCTTCACAGGGTTGGACGAGAACAGGGCAGAAGGCAGCTAGGGTCATCAGTCCAGTTCTCTGTGACAGCACGAAGAGAGCCTGGGTCAGCACTGGATCGAAGATAACATTACTTGGTGTAAAGAGAAATTCCTGCATGCTCAGTTGACATCAGCATCCATTTCCAAGACTGATTTATCTAATGCTATCACAGAAGATAGAATACTGTTTGTAAATATTTCCAAAATGGGTCTTTAGAGACTCTTTCCTATTTAACTAGGTAGTTCTAGAAATTCACGTCAAGGACCCTGGGTAATCTGACCCTCGTGCACTCGATCATCCTCCGACGTGAACAGAACGCACAGGAAGAAGCGTAAGGGAACCATGGGACCTGCAGTCAATTTTGGAGGTAGACAGAAAGCGCTGAGCCTGTGTATCCAGGCACTACCAAAATAGGTCACTCAATAGTGGCAACAAGGTAGAGTTTTATTATGGCAGGTGCTGTGCTGAATACTTTTCAGATATCCCATTTAATTGTCAAAAAACTTCTCGAGGTAAGTTGTTATTCATACTCTAATACTATACGAAGATATACAAGGTAAAAAAGTAAATACTGTGCTTCAAATACCTACCTTTCCAATTCTATTCTCCTCTCCAGAGTCAGCCACAAATTCATTACTAAAATATTTAACATTTATTAATACTAACACACACACACAATATATGTATTAAAAAGTGTTAAGTACTAAGCACTAAGGAGAAAAATACAGCCAGAAACGGGTACAGGAAGTATCAGAGGTGGTGATGGTAGTGATGGTAGTTATGAAACCACTTTTTAGTTTGTGCATTCTCTAGACTTCTGCTATGCATTTACACACATGTGTACATGTAAGGAAGATGGAGTTTAGTATTAAATGTTTTTTTTCCCTAAACAGGGTCATACTGTATACAGTGTTCTGCAACTTGCTTTTTTACTTAATACATCAAAGGAATCTTTTCACAGGCGAGCTATCATATTCTTTTTTAATATGTGCACAGTATTCCATAGCATGGGTGGACCATAATTAATTTAACTACTTTCTCATTAATGAGCACTTAAGATTGTTTTCTACTATTACCACAAATGATGCTGAAAAACATATCCTTGTGAATACATTTTGTGCCCATGTCTAAATATTTTTTTAAGATAGATTCCTAAAAGTGAATAGCCAGGTCAAAAAGAATTACATTTGCAATTCTGATACAGACACAATGCCACTGAGAAAAGCTTTACCACCTTACAGTCTCACCAACAGCATGCAAGACTCATCCTCTGTCTTCATCAACGTTGTAGCTTATTAATCTTTTTACTTAGTCATTTGTGGGAGCTCTTTATATACGCTCTAGACAGTAATTCTTTTTAAGTATCAATTTCCTCCCAGTCTATCAGTTGCATTTTAACAATGTAATGGGGAAAGGGGAGTCTTTCACTGTATAGAATTTACTACTTTTCATTGGTCAAACTTGTTAAGACACACCCAAAAATAGACACAAGAATTGAGAGCCAGTATCTAATATATTTTTTCCCTGATAACCAACTGTTCTAACATCATTTTTGAATACATATTCTTGCCACACTGATCCAAGTGTCACTTTTATAATTAATTTAATTCTCATACCATGTGGCTGACTTCTGGATTCCCCATCCTGTTTCACTGATCTGTATATTCTCTTTCAGATATTTTCCCGTCAGATGCCAGGCAGAGGTCTCACAGGTGGGAGGGGCTCTGAGGGGAACTGGGGGAACCCCATACAACAGAGGAATGCAGTGCTTGCAGGTCAGGTGCTCTGTCTGCTAACAGGTAAATTTTCCTACTATGTTCTTGGGGAGTTCGCCGGGCTATTCTAGGTTCCTATCTGCGCCTCTTACCTTAGCACTATGCTCCCCATGAAATATGCAAATACTCTTAAACTAGACCGTTTCAGGATTCAAAGGTCATTGTAGCTCTTGATTTTAGGCTTCATAATACATCTGCTTTTGATGAAACTGAGAAAAGTAGAACACACAAAGTAACTCACATACTTAAATATAAGTAAAAAGTACACTCTATTGAAATGTACAGTCACCAACACAGTCCCCAGAGCGCGGAGACACCACTATCTTATCAGCAGAGCGTACTGTGCTCCACTTCCAACAGCACAAACTTCCAATCTCTCTTCTCCCCTTTTGTTAGATTCTGAACCAACTACAGACAAATCTTTCTGCTGTCAGACAAGTAAGCCAACAGAGTAAAGAATTATAGAAACAAAGTTTAAGCAATTCATATTACATTCATAATAATATCACTTGACCCATGTGACAGGGATCGTGTTGGGCATTTTATTATTTTCAGAGTGATATGCAACGTGCTTTAAAAATAAGGATGGGCCAGCCTGGTGGTGTTAGTGGTTAAGTTCATATGCTCCACTTTGGTGGCCCAGGGTTTGCAGGTTCAGATCCCAGGTGTGGACCTATGTATCGCTCATCAAGCCATGCCGTGGTAGCGTTCCACATACAAAATAGAGGAAGACTGGCACAGATGTTAGCTCAATGACAATGTTCCTCAAGCCTAAAGAGGAAAACTGGCAACAGATGTCAGCTCAAGGCGAATCTTCCTCACCAAAAAAAAAAAAAAAAAAAAAGATGACGACAACGATAGGACATAAGTTATCTATCACGCTGCTCCCCACTCCATTTTGAAATTATTTCTATTTTTTGTTGTTCTCAACAAAAGAGCTAGGACTTGTCAGAGCTAGGATTGACAAGGTTATTTCCTTAACCCCAACTGATAAGCTTATACTACTAGTTTTTGATTTATCAATTTTTAGACATTATCTACTGACACTCTGCTATGAAAGGTAAGGATTTAGCTCCCTTACACTACTCTTTTCTCCTCTCTGCTCTATCTCCTCCTGTTTTTGTTAATTCTTTCAAATTCCTTAGTTTCTTACTTGTGTCTTCTATTTCTCATTCTATCAACTTTAGAAAAAAACCTCGGCATTTCACTTCTGTTCACTCCTCCTGACAGCTTTCTTTTATCCGCTTCACCTTTCAACTTTCAGGAATATATCTCTACCTTCACTTGTCAGTGCTGATAATATTTATATTCTGTCCTGAATGGAGTATTCTGTTTGTGATAATCTTGTGTCATTTGAAGGAGAATGTCATCTGTGTCCAAGTCAAACAAAATCCCTTTTCTTATATTTCATAATTCTATTACTGTTCAAAATCATGGCATATGTTAGTTTGTTTCTTACTTGAAATTTCTTGCACAATTTAAAATTTTTTCTCAGATCTTTTCATTGTTGTTGAGAGAAGAATTCTATGGCTTCCTATCTATGTCTTTCATATTCTATATATTGCATGGGATCCTTTTGATGTTTCTTAAAGAAGGAGAGCTCATTGATTTCTTGTTCTAATTTCAGAGCAATTGCTTTCCAAGCCTACGGGGAAGTCTCAGGCTCCCTAAGGTTAATTTCAACATTTCTTATATCTCATATTTCTTTTCTTGGTTATCATGCTTTTCTGGATGGAGCACATCCTCAAGCAACTTCCATAGGAAAGGTATGAAGTAGGCAAAATTTCAGAGTCCTTACATATTTAGAAGTAGTTACTTTAGGGGGCCGGCCCCGTGGCTGAGTGGTTAAGCTCCTGCGTTCCGCTTCAGCGGCCCAGGGTTTGGATCCTGGGCGTGGACATGGCACTGCTCATTAGGCCACAGTGAGGCAGCATCCCACATGCCACAACTGGAGGGACCTACAACTAAAATATACAACTATGTACTGGGGGGATTTGGGGAGAAAGAAAAAAAAAAAAAGTAGTTATTTTACCCTCACACCTCACCGACAGTTTGGTTGGGTAAAGGATTCCAGGGTTCTGATTCTGGATAGTAGACTAAGTGTACATGATTGAGTACTCTTCCTCCTGAACCCATGTTAAAGTGATAAGATAAAATAAAAGGAAATAAATCCACAAAACTGAAAAGAAAGAGCAGAGAACAGAAAGAGTGGAAACATTTAAAAGGGAGAACTGACAAGTGATTTAAGGAAATTTCTAGAAAATGAGAAATTGAGTTTCACTCAGTTGAGATACACTGTTGATAACAGAGTGGAAGAAATCCCAACTCAGAACATGTACATAGGAGGCGACTCTGGAGCCTCTCCAGAGAAACTTCAGAAATGGTCTAGCCAGATGAGGGGTGGGAGTGTGGGTCTTTACTGAGTCAGTCTAAAAAAAACCCTGTACCAGTTTCATATTCCTCCCTACTCTATCAACCTCTACATACCACCCTCACCCCAATGGTTTCCTCTCTCTCATATTCGCCCCTAGGCAAAAAACATAGAGAATGTCTCTAAAATTGTGGAATGAACTGCCTGGTCAGAGCTCGTACCCTCTGCTCTCCCCTCTCCAATCTCATTCCACAACTGAGAGGCAGGTAAGCTTAATGGTCAGTTTCCACTCCCATGGGGAGAACAGAAAATCATGTGGGAACCGGACCTGCAGACATAGAGGAAACCAGACAGCTACTGAAAATAGTAAAGCAAAGTCTTCATTCTAAATCTCATGAGACTTATGAAGAAAACTCTGAATGAGAAAAACCAAAATAAACACAACAAACTGAGGGAAAAAGCAGAGAAGTCAGAAAAGTAGGAAAGATTAAAATCAAAAACCAATCATCTGGCCTATGAACCAACCAATCAAAATAATTATCCTCAGAGATTTTTGTTTTCATTTACGGTCTTGCCTCTTCTCAGATAATCTAGTAGCTCAGTGCAGATAAAGAAGATCAGCACCATGACATACGGTAATCTTGAACTAAACTAACGTCATCCAGCATAAGCTTCCATGGCAGCTTTGGCTACATGTTTGTGCCACTATATCCAGCAGGATACAAAAAAATGGAACTGTAGAGAAAGGGAACGCCTTTGGATTTAGGAATTTTTGATAACGTAAAACAATCTTGGTTCCATTGGAGAATGGAGTGAACATGGGCATTCAAAGAAACGTGCTTCAAATTCCCTAGACATGCCAATATATGGCATTCCTAAAGCAAAATTACAAACAACACCTCAGGACAAGAGACACTCTATCTCATAAAACAGCTGACTTACCCTGGGAAATTGTACTGAAAAGGGCTGGATCAATGGCCGGAATCGTCTGTGGAGTAGGTTGGATAGTATTACTTGTTACACCTGCAAATCAGAAAACCACAAATGGTATCAAACTGTTACCCTTAATAATGCAGGAGGAAAGCACTTCAAAGGTTATGGAAGAATTTTATTACTTCACTTAATTACTTTCTTAAAACCTTAATGAATTCTCATTTGATATACTTATTTGCTGTTGGAGGCTGGTATAGAAAATATGCAGGAAATTACATATTGAGTGTTACATACATGTACCGGCTACACATTTCCATTGTGTTTTGTCATGTCTAATGCTTCAACTTGCTTCTCAATGAAAGTTTACTGAATATCTGTAGAAGTAAGAGACTCCCTTCTTACATTTTTTTTTTTGAGGAAGATTAGCCCTGAGCTAACTGCTGCCAATTCTCCTCTTTTTGCTGAGGAAGACTGGCCCTGAGCTAACATCCGTGCCCATCTTCCTCTACTTTATATGTGGGACGCCTACCACAGCATGGCGTGCCAAGTGGTGCCATGTCCGCACCTGGGATCTGAATCAGGGAACCCCGGGCCACCGAGAAGCGGAACATGCACACTTAACCCTCTGCGCCACTAGGCTGGCCCCTGCCTTCTTATTTTTTAACTTCCTAGCCAATTAAATAATTTGGAGGAGAAGGTGAAAGATGATTATGATTTAGTTTAACTTATAGCATGAGCCTCATTTCATCACTCTGCATGAAATTACAAATTATACACTCCAAATTTTCCAGTTTACATGTTTTTAAGATGATATTTTTACCTATCCAAAAGCAATTAGTTTTGACTTCCTGTTAGAACTTATCATGACTGTCATATTCAGTGAATAATTAGTATTCTTGGTTAATGCTAAGTAATATATTAGAGCTCAAGCTTGTTAACCATCTAAAAAATTAACACAAACTATTGAATCTTCCCAAAGAGACTTAAATGATTCCATCAGTAGGAAAGCAAATGAAGAAAAGTTGATTACTTTAAATTAATGGACTCAGACAACAGGATTCACGTGCCCCAAGCTAGCAGGTTAAACTCGAATAGGCAATTTGTAGAAAGGGTAAAGTGGGAAAGACACTGGTATAAGAAGGAGGAACAGAAGAAAGGGAGAAAACAAATTGGGAAGTTTCTAGGGGCACAAATACATGGTCAATACGAGTTCTAGAATGATGGTTTCACAGAGTTGACTGAAGTCCTAAAATGTAGTCTTCAGGTAGGAAGTTTTGACTTTGAAGGCCAACCCAAAGGAAAAAATGGCTTAAATATATACCATTTTCTCTCATTTAACTTTGAGGGCAAACTAATTTCATTTTATAGGCTTTGGAACTACTAAGTCATGAAAATCTTATTTTTTAACTAAAAATTGAACTAACTAAAAAACTCAAAAGTACAAAGGGACATAGATGAAAAGCCAAGTACAAATTTTAAATAGTACAAAAATATACCGGTGAAAAATCTGCTTCTCATCCTCCTGCACGCCACTGTGGGGCTGTCGATAACTCCAGATTAGTATATAAAAATCTGCCTTGCTCTTCTTAATGGCTACAATGTGTTCCATTTCATGCATAAACCACAATTTATAAAGCGACCTACTGCTGATGGACATTTAGGTTTGTTTCTAATCTTTTGCCACTACAGATAATACTACACTGAGTATTCTTATACACTGTGTACATATATATATTTATAGGAAAAATTTATAGAAGTGTAACTGCAAAGCCAGGGGACACACAAATTCTAAACTGAGCAATTCAATGACTATCTTTTACTTGATTTTGGTAAATGCTAACCAAATACATTAAACTATAAACATCTGACATAATTCTCCCCACAAAACTTGCTGAACTTTTAAAGACATAATTACATAATATTAAAAAATAAAAGGTAGAATGCAAAATTTGAGAGGACTCTTCAGAAACTAGCTAGTCAAGTCCAGTGCTCTGAAGCAGCTGCACCTAAGACACAGGGAGACGACCATGGATGTTCTTCATAGAGGTCTTAAAACAGTGTAAGTCTGCAACCCTCTCACAGATCAATCTACAGATCAATGCCATTTCTTGCTAATTTGTATTTCTGCCTAAATTAAAATCCTCCAAACAAATCCCATTCTCTACAGAGAAGGCATACTTTTTTTGGTCAGCATCCTACATTAATTTTTAAATGCTTGTTTGTACATCTCCATACAATTAATAAGTAGGCAATATTAACAAGAACAAAACAATTTAGAGGGAAAAAATTTAGTGACATAGTAAAAATTTGAGCATTATTAAAAAAATAGGTAGTCTGTATTTTATTAAGACCTTCTGGTCACAGTCATTCAACTAAGACCCGAACTAACAACACAGGCTGCCCAACACGCCTCATACAGCAGCCAGAACATGCTGCTTCTTGGTTGTCTTGACGCACATGAGCTAAGGCCAGTCCTCTTGGCTGCCATGATGCCATGTTCCCATGGGGGCCTAGTGCACTGGCTCAACACAAGTTCATAAATGCTGGTTAAATAGTAAAAACGGTTTTTAGTTTATGCTCTCTCTCTTCCTACATACTTATTTATGTTTTGCAGGGAAGGAGTGGCCCTGAGCTAACATCTGTTGCCAATCTTCCTGTTTTTTTCCTTTCTCCCCAAAGCCCCAGGGCATGGTTGTACATCCTTCCAGTTCTTCTATGTGGGCTGCTGCCACAGCATGGCAACTGGCAGACGGGTGGTGTGCTTCTGCGACTGGGAAACAAACCCAGGCAGCTGAAGTGGCGAGAGCGCCGAACTTTAACCGCTAGGCCATCAGGGCAGGCTCTATTTACTTATTTTTTGAGATGCCCGTAAACCTAGGGCATTATTTCTCCTCTCGATTTGGGAAGGTCTCACTTGTCAATTCGCAAATGGGTTACAAGCCCCTGGAGTGCAGTGATGTGATCAAAAAAACCTTCCTGAGGGAAAGCAGGACTGTGTGGGAAACTTCTTTCTATGATTTAACAAAAGAGAAGTGTTAACAAGTAACTTCTGGCTAATTTTTAAGTAGATGGTCACATAGCCTATTAGAAGGGATTAATATCATTCACGAATTAAACATCACACGATTTCTGATTAAGTACTAAATAGTTCTATTACTAAATGGTGCAGGGGATTCTGAAAAGGGAGAAATGGGTGCTGGTTAGAAAAGCAGAGAAGACTATCCAAAACGTACAATTAAACAGTGCTGAAAGGCAGCAGCCCTGAGGAGCACCCTGACAGGCAGCGGCAGAGGGAGGAGGACACGTGTCTGTGGGGAACAGCACAGGCAAAGGCAAGAAAAGAGGAGGACTGCGCTGAGTAAAACCTCAATGGAACCATGGAAAACAGCACTGACAGAATGGTCATGCCAGAAGAGCAATAACTGAACGCTGTAGAGAAGAATTCAAACGCAGCGCTTCCCACACTTAAAGAACAAGAGAACAGCTGAGTTCTTGATCTACATGTGAGGTGAGCTGCATTTATAATTAAAAGGCTAGCATTAATTATAAGATAATTCTATTATTTAATCTGTTTAGACTTCTTACGGAGATCTTCTGTATTTACTGACTGTAAAAAGCGTATGTTTCCAGAGAAGGAAGAACCAGTACACTCCTCACCCACGTCTGCTATTCCCTGGTGCTGAGAGCACCAGAGGCCAAGGCCGGGCCTGGCCAAACCGTCGCCATCCCTGCCCTCCTCGCACGCTCTTTGCTTTTCGGTGGAAGAAGTAAAAACCGTATATGAGTACATACTATTCTTTCAGCTATCTTAAGGATTTCCCTTTGATAAAAGCATATCCTGGCCCTTTACACGAGAGAAAGTAAATCATTCTTAAAGTGAGTAAGAGGGGAAACATCTGCTATGTTTATAAACTAAAAATCTTATTTCATTTTCTACTAGGCAACTATGAACTGATTATTTTTTTTACTGTTTGATAGAAAAACAATCTGCTAGTGAAGAGGAGAAGATTCCAATACCTCAAGCCAATCTTAGGGGATAGATATCAGGAAAGTAGGGCTTGATGTGACAGGATCTTAGCTCCGTGCACGAAAGGACAGAGAAGGGCGGTGCCAAAACAGGAAATCAGAAAGACTTGGGTTCAAATTCTAGTTCTGTTAGTTACGAGGTATATCTGTATGTTTATTTTCTTGGGATAATTGCTTAATTTCTTTACAGTTTATAAACTAGGGACAGCAATATCTAATATAGTTTCTATAAGAAGAGATTTATAAAATAGATATAAATATCTGAATGCTAAGTCTGTAAGAGTGTATAAAGTAACAAGATAGGCCCTCACCCTAAAAAGGTTCCAAGGATTTTAGCTTTATGCTCCCACTCTGAGGAACAAGAGAGAGAGAAAAAATAAAGCCCATGCCAGTTGACGGAATCAAAATAAACTCTTCATGCCAGAAAACTTCCTAACAGAAGACCACCTCTAACATGGATCTTTACGTCGTGGATATTCTAAGCAGGAGACAGTGTGTGTTAGTGGAACATACGAAACTACTAATATTTTGTCACTTTTATTGTACAAAAGTAGCAACTTCATATGGTTCAACCTAATAGCCCTCCTATTAGAAGTAAACCCTCCCTCTCATATACACATACAGCAGGTCTATATCTAACACACCCGTATCTATGCTTATACCCTGGCTCTACCCTGGGTATACTGTCTGCGGCAACAACCCCTAGGCAACCTTTCTGTAAGGTCAAGATCCTACTCCAATGTGACACTTCCCTTGATTCACAAAATGATTTTAAGTGTTCATTAACTTGCTATTACATACTCTGTCTTTCTTTGGCACGGATATAGGAAGGAAGATTAAAAGAAAGGAAAAGGAAGCTAATTTGCTGAACGCTGATTTTATGCTAGGCATAGCAGTACATAGTCAATTTTCACTTTTTTCCTCCTCACTAATTAAAACAACCATGAGAAGTAGGCACGATTAATTTCATTTTAGAAAAAGGGAAAAACTAGGTCCTGAGAAGTTGAATAGCAGTCGAGTTTGTGGTTTAGCAAGGGATAGCAACTAATAACCAACACTATTTGACTTCAAAAAGCATTTTATTCTCACTTTGCATTCTATAAGGGTGCTTGTGTTGGAGGTTCTGGTTACCGTTTAAACTTACTAGTAGAACTCGAGCAGTATTTATCTAAGTAGCTGGTTTTGCTTATTTTATTCTACACTGGAAATACTGAATATTTTTAAAAGATAAAATATTTAAAACAGTGTTCCATGCAATTTTACTTACAAAACTAATTCAAATTTCTTTGTCTATTAATGTCATCACATAGATCACAAGGCAATGAGAAGTCAGGCTAAAATACACAGAATACTACAATGTTAAAATTACCATGTTCAATAATACTCTTAAAGACAAAAATATTAGCAATATTTGCAGATAATATAAAGTTGAAAATGTGAAAATAGGAGAAAAGAGACTAATAATTGCGGCTTACAATGGTCAAATGTTATTCAACTCATGCAAAGTAACCTAAATGATTTGGGTAACCTGATGTTGAAAATTTGGAAGTCAATTAAGTAATGGTGTGATATATAACAGAAATAGTAGGAATCAGGAGGACGACTCACTCTATCACTTAAATATTCTAAAATGTTTGTATAGTTTGGTACCATAAATTACCCCTACGCTAAGATAAAAGTAAAATTTTAAGAACAACTTTTAGAAAAAAATGAAGAAAAATTAAAGATTTAAATTATGGTTTTAAATGCCCTTCTATTTGGAAGTAAGGGTGCCAATAAATGGAAGAGTGTGTCTAGAACTTTCAAAAATATCTTTATCTACTGACATTGACTTATTACTGGAGATTAGTTTTGTCAGATCTTTTTTCTATGAAAACACAGACATATAATACTGATTTATTCAAAGATAGTAGATATCACTTTCCTGTATTTTTTTAGTTAACGCATTTGTAATCTTAAAAGAAAATAACCCAAACCTCTCCTTTCACTTGTCTGTGATTTCCCTGCTACTGAGAGTCTGTGCCTGAAAGCCTGCTCCCTTCCTCAACAACACCCATGCTGAGGGCAGAGGCAGGGTCCTAAGGGAATGAGGCAAGAAAAACTGAATCTTGCTATCACAGTGGGACCCTGATGGACACATCCTATAATAAACCCCACTCATCTCAGTACTATTCTTGAACAACAGCAAATGGGAAAGAAAGGGAGGGGAAGAAAAAACAAGCACACACAAAAAACAGAGAAACTATTCTTATTAATAAAATATAAGTTAATAACAATTGATATATGTAGATTTCTGTCATTTCTCAAAAAACTAAATAAAATACAACTAACATCAAAACTTCAATGAAAAGGATTTAACGTTTTTTTGGCAGGTTCAAATGGGATTTGAAGATCTTATCATGCTTTATGGCCATCACGATGAGGCACAAATATGAGGAGTGCAGTTCTTATTTATGCGAGTTCAGAACTTGTTAAGCTTTAGTTTCCTACCTGTGCTGTGAGGCACTTCTGCTGGCGTATTGGCTGGAGCGTGTGCCCCGGGAGGAATCTGTGCTCCACCATAGCTGCCTGGCGGCATGCTGCCCGGGTCGTAAGCTGAAGACGAGGGCTGAGGTGGCGGAGTGGGCAGAGAGGTTGCTCCAGCATCTTCATTTTCTTCAACATCTATTATATAAGATATATGCAGTGTTAAACCAGGTATTTTAAAATAAAAACACCAAACATTCTTTTTGTTAATGGACATGACAAACAGACCTTCATACGCAATTCTATTTAATGCAGTTGATAAGCAGGCTCTCTCTTAAAATAATAGTTTTAATTTTTTCTTTTCTTAAAACACTTAATTGTGCCTGACAATAGTATCACTTCTTCTAAGTTAATACTTTCCAATTCTGTAAAATCTCTGCATATAGTACGTTTTTCTTAAAAATAAACGTTCTTTATCCTTATGAAAAACTGAGTACATTTTTGGCAAAACATGTTACATTTATGCTATCCAATAAGAACTCTATTTTCTGACAGCTGTCTTTTACTCAATAGTTATTATTTACTGGCTAGTAAATGATTATTTGTGTGTTTGTTGCTCAAAGTATTAAGTTAATCAACAAAAACAAAGGAATGAAGTTTCACATTGAGTTCTCCATGTAGAAAGGAGTAATGAGAGTTTGTGTTGGTAAGTTTTGAAGTTCAGACTTTTAAAATATACTATTATCATTAGATGAATTTGAAAACTACTCTGAGAAAATTAAATTTTGATAGTCTATTAAAAAATGACAATTAGCCACTTCTGGGAACCTTAGTAACGTAAAATAAAATAAAACAAACGCAAGCTGGAGATACAGATTTCTGGAATTTGTTTCCTATCAAATTTTTAAGCAACTTTTTAAATGTTATGTCTGATCATAAACATATTATTTAATGTTCAATGTAGATAATTTTAAATAAAAAGAAAATCAAACCTACCTACTATTTTTAGATATCCATTTAACTAAGTAGCCTTATATAAGTATTTACACTTTATACACACTAAAATAATTTTCTCCTATATTAGAGAACTTTATCATTTATACATCCTGGGAAGGAAAAATTCCCCACTGCTTAAAGGCAAGGGAGAGTGAGCAAAAGCTGGTAGGAACTAGAGTGAAGATGGCCCTAAGGAGAGGAAATCTCACCTGGTAAAGTTTGTTTTCATGTGGCTTTTCACCTGAGGGGACTTAACATTCTGTGCAAAAGAGTGACAGAAAAGTGAGCCTTGAAATGTATGTATGAACTCCAACTACATAGCTGTATAGCCCTGAACTATGCACGCACATGCAGGGAAGATTCTAGGGCGCCCTGGAGAAAACAACAGCCTTAAAGCTGAAAGAAAGAGGGGCAGTGTTTGAGCTCAGGCAAGTTAACTGCCTGCTGGGAAAAGAATCAAGACTTTGCAAAGGAAGCTAACAGAATGCAGAGGAGCTACAAGATGTTATCAATAATAAAAACAAGAAATATGGAGGGGAAAAAGAAAATGTGACCAGAATCAGGAAAAATAAGAGAGTTTACAGGAAAAGACCTCAAAATTACCCAGATAGTGAAATTAGCAGAAAATAATTTTACAACAGGTACTATAACCATGTTCGAGCTATAGAGAAAAATGTAGTCATAATGAGTGAAAGAGGAAAAACTTACCAGAGAAAAGAAAATTGTAAGAGGGAACAAAAACCAGATGGGACTAACAGAAAAAAAACCCAGCAAAAATAGTGGGCTTAAATCTAGCTATAGCAATAATTACATTAAATGTAAATGGACTAAATATTATTTTGAAGGCTGATGGTAACAGACCAAAAAAAAAGAAATACCTCTTTAAGACTCAGATATGTTTAAATTAAAAGGATTAAAACAGATATAACATGTAAATACCAAGCAGACAAAAGCTGAAGTGGCTAATTTCAATAACAGACAAAACAGAATTCACGTCAAGGACTATTAGCAGAGATACAATGGGATGTTTCATAATGATAAAAAGGTTAGATCATTTAAAAAAAATTAAATAATCATAAAAATGTATGTGCCTAATAAAATACCAAAGTTTCAATGAAACAAAAACTGAAAGAAGTAGTAAAATCTCCATAGTTGGAGATTTTAATACCGTTCTATGGTTCACATTCACAGAACACCACAATTCATAAATGAAGAATATATTCTTTTCAAATGCATGTGCAATGTTCACTAAAACAGATTATATTCTGGGGCATGCAATAAATATTAGTAAACTCTGAAATAATGAAATCTTACCAAGTATGTTCTCTGACCAAACTAGAACTGAATTAGACATGAATAACAATAAGATAGCTATAAAAATCCCAAATATTTTTAAACTAAATAATGTATTTCTAAACCTATTCCTCAGAGAAATCACAAAGGAAATTACAAACGTTTTTAAATTGAACGCTATCAAAATTTGTGGGATGCCATTAAATCAGTGTCTACAGGGAAATTGATAGCTTTAAATGCTTATATTAGAAAAACAGAAAGGCTTAAAAAAAAATCTATGTTTTCTCTTTAAGAAACTAAAAAAAAAACTTAAATCAAATTAAACTTCAAGTACAGAGAAAGAAAAAATAATAAGGATAAATGCAAATGTAAAGGAAACAGAAAATAAAGAAGAAAAAGAATTTAAAAAAGGATTTGTTGAGACAAATTGAAAAATAACAAGACAGATTAGAAAAAAGAGAGAAAAATATTACATATATTAGTAATTAAAGAGATAATTAATACACATCCTACAAACATTAAAGGGATAATGAGGACAATAAGGAAATATTAAGCCAACAAATTACACAGCCTAAGGGAAATATTGTCCCTTTAATGTCTGTAGGATCATTATCATTATAAAACATAGATACAAACTACCAAAACTCATCTATGAACAAAGACATGATCTGAATAGTCCTACATCTAAAGAAATTGAATTCATAGCAAAAAACCTTCCTACAAAGAAAACACCTGGCCTAGATGAATGAAGTGGTGAAGTCTATCAAACATTTAAGTAAGATATAATATCAATCTGATGCAAACACTTTCAGAAAAGAGGAGGAGGAATCACTGTCAACTTGTTTTATGAGGCCAGTGTAACCCTGACAGCCAAACTTCATGAAGGCGTGAACACAGACACAAAATCCTTAGTATCAGAATCAAATCGAGCCACATATTCTAAGAATATACATTATGACCAAGTGGGGTTCACCAAGGAGTGCAAGGGTGACTCAACACTTGACAATGTAACTCATATGAACAGAATAAAGAGGAAAATCATATGATAATTTCAATAAATGCCTGAAAAGAATTTGACTAAATTTAACATTCATCATGACAAAAGTTTTCAGCACTTTAGGAAAAGAAAGGAAATTCTCAGTATCAGACAGGGCCATAAACAAAACAAAACAATAGAAATATTTATCGCTGTTGGTGCAACAGACAAGAAAAACAGGAGAGTGATGTCAATAACATGGCGGAGTGAGCTGTTCCCTTTGTCTCTCCCCCTTTTGAACTACAACTAAATGGACACTCACTGACCAACAGAGGAAGCTCACACAGCACAACAGGATGCCTGAGAGAGACACACAGCTATACATCTGAGGGTGGATGGACTGGCCCCCCTGGGAAGTGTCAGAGATAG
Source organism: Equus quagga (assembly GCF_021613505.1). Classification (NCBI taxonomy): domain Eukaryota; kingdom Metazoa; phylum Chordata; class Mammalia; order Perissodactyla; family Equidae; genus Equus; species Equus quagga. The sequence goes on from NC_060274.1 coordinate 23,362,250, forward strand.
GTGAGCACACTCTGCATTCCCCTGGTAGCCCTGTGCATGAACACGAATGCTTTCCAAACTGGTGCAAGCCCTCAGAAAGTGGGAACATGCACCAGGGTGACTGTAGGAGGCAGTGGTAACCCTTACCCTGTGATCATGGTCACTCCCCAAGCACGGAGGGGGAGCCCACTGTGCCCCTCTGCCAAGGAGCGAGCCATAGCTTGGGGCCAGTGAGGAAGTCCCACCTGCCAAGCACAGAGGCCCCAGGGACTGCAAACTGTAAACAGAGACCTCAACAGATCTACGTGCTGGAGCAAATGCTTCTCAGGTGTACGCGCAAACACTCATGGTGCTGCTGAGCCCCTAAAGAGGGAATGGGTCCTGGGCAGCTGTGGGAATAGGAGTAGTTTTGAGCCCACTAGGGTTTACTTTCCTGGCGGGGAGAGGGAGCCCACTGTGTGCCTGTGGCACCAAGGAGCAGTCCTAGCTTGCGTCCCAGCAAGGAAACCCTGCCCACCAAGAACAGCAGCCCTGTGGACCACGAACCCAAAGAGGGACCGCAGCAAATCTACATGCTGGGGTAAACGCTTCCCAGGCGTGTGCCTAAGGCAATGTGACCTGGGTGGCTGTGGGTACAGGCATGGTAGCTTTGAGCACACTGGGGATAACTTTCTGGCAGGGAGGCGGAGCTCTATCCAGTGAGACTTTCCTTCAGATATGATGGAGAAATAAAAGCTTTCCCAGATAAACAAAAGCTGAGGGAGTTCATCACCACTAGACCTCCCCTACAAGAAATAATTAAAGACACCCTCACATCGGGAACAAAAAGGCAAAAGTCTACAAAGCTCTGAGCAAGGAGACAAATAGACAGACATAATCAGAAACCTGCAGCTCTCAACCAGAACAGGGAGCCAAAGGCTCAATTACAACTTAGAAAGGGAAAGAAAGCATCAAAAGTATGAAGTATGATAAACACTTCAACTCAGGCACAAACTCACAAAATTAAAAACAGAACAATTTCTAACAGCAATTACTCAGAAGGGGAGAGGAAAGGGAAGGAACCCGCTTAGGTTAATGGAGTTAACAGGTTACAAGAAAATGGACTGTCTCATCTCCAATATCTTTCATACAATCCTCATGGTAACCACTAGACAAAAAATCAGAGAAGAGCCACAATTCACAAAAAGAGAGAAAACTGAGAAATCCCCCTCAGAAAACCAACAAAATGAAATGGCAGTCAGAAACACAAAGGAAGAGAAACAGTGGAAACATACAACAACCAGAAAACAAGAGATAAAATGGCAGCATTAAGCGTTCATATAACAATAATCACTCTAAATGTAAATGGACTGAATTCTCCAATCAAAAGACACAGAGTAGGTAGATGGATTAAAAAACAAGACCCAATAATATGCTGCCTCCCGGAAACGCACTTGAGCGCCAAAGATAAACATAAGCTTAGAGTGAAGAGATGGAGGACAATACTCCAAGCTAATGGCCAACAAAAGAAAGCAGGAGTTGCCACACTTTCATCAAATAAGGTAGACTTCAAGTTAAAAAAGACAAAGAGGGACAGTATATAAGGAGAAAAGGGACATTCCACCAAGACGACATAACACTTATCAATATATATGCACCTAACACAGGGGCACCAAAGTACATAAAGCAATTATGAACATACCCAAAGGGAGACATTAACAGCAACACAATCACAGTAGGGGACCTCAACACCCCACTTACTTCTATGGACAGATCATCCAGACAAAAAGTCAACAAGGAAATAATAGATTTAAATGAAACATTTGACCAGATGGACTTAGTTGATATATATATAGAACATTCCATCCAAAAACAGTAGAATATACATTCTTTTCAAGTGCCCCTGGAACACTCTCAAAGATAGATCATATGTTGGGTAATAAGGCACAACTCAATAAATACAAGATGACTGACGTCATCCCAACCATCTTTTCTGACCACAATGCTAATGAAGGTAAGAAATCAACCACAAGAAGAAAATGAGGAAAGTTAGAAATAAGTGGAGACTAAACAACATGCTCCTGAACAAACAATGGATCACTGAAGAAATCAAAGGAGAAATTAAAAGATACCTGGAGACAAACGAAAATGATAATACAATATACCAACTCTCAGGGGATGCAGCAAAAGCAGTCATAAGAGGGAAATTCATAGCAATACAGGCTCACCTCAAGAAGCAAGAAAAATCTAGAATAAGTAATCTTAAAATGCACCTAACAGAGCTAGAAAAACAAGAACAGACAAAGCCCAAAGTCAGCAGAAGGAGGAAAATAATAAAAATTGGAGCAGAAATAAATGAAATAGAGACTAAAAGAACAGTAGACAGTATTAATGAAACTAAGAGCTGGTTCTTTGAGAAGATAAATGAAACTGACAAACCCTTAGCTAGACTCACCAAGAAAAAGAGAGAGAATGCTCAAATAAATAAAATTAGAAATGAAAGACAAGAAATTACAACAGATACTGCAGAAATACAAAGGAATATAAGAGAATACTATGAAAAACTATAAGTTCACAAATTTGATAACCCAGAAGAAATGGATGAATTCATAGGCTCATACAACCTCCTAAAATTGACTCAAGAAGAAATAGAGACTCTGAACGGATCAATCACAAGTACAGAGATTGAAACATTAATTAAAAACCTTGCAAAAAACAAAAGTCCAGGACCAGATGGCTTCTCTGAAGGATTCTACCAAACATTCAAAGAAGATTAGTACCTATCCTTCTCAAACTATTCCAAAAAATTGAACCAGATGGAACGCTTCCTAACACATTCTATGAGGCCAATGTTACTGTGATATCAAAACCAGACAAGGACAACACAAAGAAGGAAAACTACAGGCCAATATCACTGATGAACTTAGATGCAAAAGTCCCCAACAAAATATTGGCAAATTGAATACAGCAATACATTAGAAGAATTGTACACCATGATCAAGTGGGATTCATTCCAGGGTCACAGGGATGGTTCAACATGTGCAAATCAGTCAATGAGATACACCACATTAACAAAAAGAGGAATAAAAACACATGATCAACTCAATAGATGCAGAGGAAGCATTTGACAAGATCCAACATACATTTATGATATAAAAAACTCTCAATAAAATGGGTATTTAAGGAAAATACCTCAACATAATAAAGGCCATATATGACAAAGCCAACATCATACTTAATGGTGAAAAACTGAAAGTCATCCCTCTGAGAATAGGAACAAGACAAGAGTGCCCACTCTCACCACTTCTATTCAACATAGTACTGGAGGTTTTGGCCAGAGCAATCAGGCAAGAAAAGGAAATAAAAGGAATCCAACGTGGAAAGGAAGAAGTGAAACTTTTGCTATTTGCAGATGATATGATTCTATTTATAGAAAACCCTGAAGAATCCACCAGAAAACTATTAGAAATAATCAACATCTACAGCAAAGTTGCAGGGTACACAATCAATTTAAAAAAATCACTTGCATTCCTATATACTAACAATGAACTAGAAGAAAAAGAAATCAAGAATACAATCCCATTTACAACCACAACAAAAAGAATAAAATACTTAGGAATAAACTTAACCAAAGAAAGAAGTGAAAGACCTGTACACTGAAAACTATAAGATATTACTGAAAGACACTGAAAAAGACATAAAGAAATGCAAAGATATTCCATGTTCATGGGTCTGAAGAATAAACACAGTCAAAATGTCCATTCTACCTAAAGCAATCTACAGATTCAATGCGATCCCAATCAAAATCCCAACGACATTCTTCACAGAAATAGAACAAAGAGTCCTAAAATTTATATGGAATAACAAAAGACCCCAAATAGCCAAAGCAATCCTGAGAAACAAGAACAAAGCTGGAGGTATCACAATCCCTAACTTCAAAACATACTGCAAAACTATATTAATCAATGGAGCATGGTACTGGCACAAAAACAGGCAAACAGAGCAACGGAGCAGAACTGAAAGCCCAGAAATAAAACCACACATCTATGGACAGTTAATTTTTGACGAAGGAGCCAAGAACATATAATGGAGAAAGGAAAGTCTCTTTTCAATAAACGGTGTTGGGGAAACTGAACAGCTACATGCCAAAGAATGAAAGTAGACCATTATCTTGCACCATACACAAAAATTAACCCTAAATGGATTAAAGATTTGAATCTAAGAACTGAAACCATAAAAATCCTAGAAGAAAATATAGGCAGTACACTGTTTGGTCTTAGCCACATCTTTTGGAATACCATGTCTACTTGGGTAATGGAAACAAAAGAAAAAGTTAACAAATGGGCTACATCAGACTAAAAAGCTTCTACAAGGCAAAGGAAATCATCAATAAAATGGAAAGACAAACCACCAACTGGGAGAAAATATTTGCAAATCATTTATCAGACAAGGGGTTGATGCCCAAAGTATAAACAACTCACACAACTCCAAAAAAAAAAAAAAAAAAAAATCAGAAAATGGGCAGAGGATATGAACAGACATTTTTCCAAGGAAGACATACAGATGACCAATAGACACATGAAAAGATGCTCAACATCACTAATCATTAGGGAAATGTAAATCAAAACTACAAAGAAATATCACCTTACACCAGTCAGAATGGCTATAATTACCAAGACAAAAAACAGCAAATGTTGGAGAGGATGTGGAGAAAAGGGAATGCTCATAGTATGCTGGTGGGAATGCAAATTGGTGCAGCCACTATGGAAAACAGTATGGAAATTCCTCAAAAAACTAAAAATAGGAATACCATGACCCAGCTATCCCACTACTGGGTATCTACCCAAACAACTTGAAATCAACAATCTAAAGTAACATATGTACCCCTACGTTCACCACAGCACTACTAACAATAGCCAAGACATGGAAACAATCCACGTGCCCATCAACTGATGACTGGCTAAAGAAGAGGTGGTGTGTGTATGTATATACAACGGAACACTACTCAGCCATAAAAGTCATTCCATTCGCAACAACATGGACGGACCTGGAGGATATGATGCTAAGCGAAATAAGCCAGAGACTGAGAAAGACACACACCCATATGATTTCACTCATAGGTGGAATATAAACAAACACATGGTCAGGGAAACAGTTCAGTGGTTACCAGGGGAAGGGGGGTGGGTGGTAGGTACAGGGAATGAAGGGGAGGACTTGTGTGGTGACAGACAAGAAATAATGTACAAGTGAAATTTCACAATGATGTAACTATTATGACTCTCAATTAAAAAAAAAAGAAAGGCACAAAGATTGGAAAGGAAGAAGAAAAACTGTCTCTCCTCGCAAAAGAGATGATAATCTACATAGAAACTCACAAGGAATCTAAAAAGCAAGCACCAGAACAAATAGGTAAATTTAGCGAGGTTGCAAGATACAACATCATTATAAGAAATCAATTTTATTTCATACACTTAAAGCGAACAACTGGAAAACTAAATTAAGAAAATAACTCCACTTACAAGAGAATGAAAAGATATAAAATACTTCAAAGTAAATTTCACAAAAGTACAAAATCTCTACTCTGAAAAATACAACGTACTGCTAACAGACATTATGAAGGCTTAATAAAGGGAAAGATATACATGTTCACGTATTGAAAGATTCAATTTTGTTAGGGTATCCATTTTCTCTAAATTGAGTATCAATTCAACACAATAAAAATCCTAATTCCAGTAGACTATTTTTTTTTTAAATAGAAACTTAAAAACCTACTGTAAAATTTATGTGGAGACTCAGAAAACATAGAATAACTAAGAAAATCTCGTAAGAGAAGAGAAGCATTGGAGGACTTAAACCATGTGACCACAAGGTTTCCTACAAAAAGGCAGGAGGCAGTGTGGTGTTGGTATAGGCCAGAAACACAATGCAATTGAACAGAGTCCAGAAATAGAACTACAATTACACGGTTAATTGAATTTTTGACAAAGGAACCAACAAAATTCAACAAGAAGACGAAAACGCATAACAAATCGTGCTGGAATAATAGGATATCCTTACCAGGGAAATAATCCTGAACCCCTATCTCACATATATGCACAAAAAATTCAAGGTCTATCACAGGCCTAAAAGAAAGGCTCAAACTATAAATCTTCTAGATTAAAAATATAAGAGAGAATTTTTGAGGCAGAGGTAGGTAAAGATTTCTTAGGACATGAAATTTTAAAAATTATAAATTGAACTTCATCAGGATTAAAGATTTTTGGTAATCAAAAGACAGTTAAAACAAGTAGGCAAGCAATAGAGCGGGAGAAAATATTTGTAAAACATGTACCTCACCAAGAATTTACATTTATAATTTATAAACAACTCAATAACAAAAAGACAAACAACCCATGAAAAACAGGACAAGTACACCAATGTTCATAGCAGCATTATTCACAATAGCCAAAAGGTGGAAACAACTGATAAGCCCATCAATGGACGAGTAATAAAATGTGGTATATACACACTATGGGATACTATTTAGCCTTTGGAATGAAGTTCTGAAACATCCTACAACACGGATGAACCTTGAAGGCATTACATTAAATGAAATAAGCCAGTCACAAAAGGACAATACTGTATGATTCCACTTAGATGAGGCAGCTAGAGTAGTCAAATTCAGAGACAAAAAATAGATGGGTGGTTACCAGGGGCTGGGGGTTAAAGGGGACTTATAGTGTAATGGGTACAGAGTTTCAGTTTGAGAAGATGAAAAGCATTCTGGAGATGGATGGTGGTGATAGCCTAAACAACATGAATGTACTTAATGCCACTAAACTGTACATTTAAATGTTTAAAATGGCAAGTTTTATGTTGTGTATATTTTACCACCAAAAAAAAATAGGAAAAACTTTAACTGGTTACTTCACAAATAAAGATACATGAAAAGCCAATAAACACACGTAATAGCTCAATATCATTTAGTCATTGGGAAAATGCAAATTAAATCACGAGGAACCACTATACATGGGTCAGAATAGCTAAATTTAAAAATACTGACATTATCAAATGTTAGCAAGGACACAGAGCAAGAGAAACTAATATATTGTTGATGAAAGTGTAAATGGTACACAGACTTTAGAAAACAGTTTGGGAATTTCTTAAAAATTAAACATATAATGCAACAATTCTGCTCTAGCTATTGATAAAGAGTAATGAAATATATGTCATATGTTCACATATAACATGTGAAATATGTCTAAAAAACACACATATTTGAAGGTCAAGAAGCTTAACTCATCATAACCTCAAAACAGAAACAGCCAAAACGTCCATTAGTAGGTGAACTGATAAACAAATTGTGTTATCCCTACAATGAAATACCCCTCAGCAGGAAAAAAGAACGGACTACTGATACACTAGACATGGGTGAATCTCAGAGATACAATGCTGAAAGAAAGAAGTTGGGCACACAAGAATACTGTATGACTTCATTTAAAAGTTCTAGAACAGGCAACACTGATTTTTGGTTAAACAAACAAACAACAAAATCAGTTGCTTCCTAAGGTGGGAATGGACTGGGAAGGAGTATGAGGTAATTTTGGGGGGTAATGGAAGTGTTCCATAAGAGGGTGTGTGTCAACAGTCACTGAGTCATTGAATTACACATTTAAGATGTATGAGGTTTTACATTTAAAAAAATTAAGCAAACAGTAAACTTTAACTTTGTACATCTACTTTGTACAGTGGTATGGATTAACGATTCTGACTCCATCATGTCTATCTAGACACGAGCAAATGAGTGAATAAACTGAAGCTAATGGAAACAAGACTTCTTAGTGTTAAAAAGTGGATAAAAATATAAAGAAATTTATTACTATTATATATGTAATATATATATTTACTTTTCTTGTGCTGTCTTCTGAGAGGGCCTAGAAGCAATGATCTACCAGTAGCAATGAGTACAAATTGTGCCCAGGTCTTGGCTTCTAAATATCATTCTCTACTAAACAGGACCAAGTGCTCTTGAAAGGCTGATTCCAGTGCTGAGTCAAAGAAAGAACTAGATGTACTTGAAGCATTTGGATGTGTTAGAAAGCAAGGAAGTGCAAACCTCCAAGAAAGACAGGAACATATAAAAAGGATACAGGAGCCAGTTTGAAAATTCCCACTGTCTGAATCTGGGACAATTTGACCATCATAATAAAAAATGATAGTAATGGGTTATAATCACTGAATATAAATTCATGAGCCCATACTGAAATAATTAAATGAGTAAATACATAAATGGAGGAGACAGGAAAGCTCTTCCTTATTGTATAATGCCAACTAATTAATATAGAAGGAATGATGGAGTTAGAACATCATTAGTAGATGCTAAAGATGGATGGTAACGTTTCACTAAAAATAGGATATTTACATAGTCTCAAAGTATCTTCCACAAACCGCTTATTATTAACAAAGGGAAAAATGATTTTACAGTGGAATAACCCAGAGGATATCATATTATCTGAGTGATCAGTTAATATTACCAATGTTTCACCAACATCATACACTTCCAATGTGAAGTAGAGAGGAAACAGGCTCCTTCTGAGATATTTCTGCTAAAAAACGCATAACTTTAATCTAATTATGAGGCAACATCAGACAAACCCAAGTTGAGGGACAGTTTACAACTAAACTAACCTGTACTCTTCAAAATGTTGGGCCAAGAAATAGCTAGAAAGGCTGAGGAACCATCCCAGATTAAAGGAACTAAAGAGACAAGACAACTAGATGCAATGCAGGATCCAAGACTGGAACTTGCACAGGGGAAAAAAATGCTACAAAGGACATTATTTAGTCAATTGATCAAATCGGAATGAAGCACATAGGAGTAAAAGAGCATATCTCCAATTTATTTTCAAATACCTCAAAAAAACTTACATATGTAAAATGATATCGTCTTGTAGGGCCATAAGCCACTTCTGAGGAGATGTTGTTAAAAGTCATGATATTAACACTAGATTACTTAAATTTTAGGTTAATGTATTGACTTATTTTATATCTTTCATGTTATCTAACTAAAGGTTTTAATTAATAGCAAATATTTACTGAGCCTAAAAAAGTGTTGAAGTTAACGTATATTAAGCTTTCCCCAAAGAGGGAAACTTTAAATCACTAGAAATTTGAATAAGTAATTACCTTCTTTAATTTTTATTGCTGGAGTATAGGTTATTAATGAGCATTTAAAAATAATACCATTTTTCAGATACTGAATTCAAGTGGACATGCAAACCTTGAGTTTGAATGTTAAGAGAATTCCCTTCAGTTGAGCCTAATTTTTTCCTAGAATAGTTTTTTGTACTAATGATATGGCTTTCTTACACATTTTTTCACAGTATAGTGACTTAATTTCACATAGCACTGTTTTCAAAAGTACGCACATTCCTCTCTTTTTTCTTACTCTAAATTAACAAAGGTATAGTGTCTATTATTTTTACTGGTTTTACTCAAAATTCAACTCCAGAATAACAGAGAATTAGACTTTTGTTAAACATGCCTTTTACACCTAGAATATCCTGTAAAAGTTAACTTAAAAGAACAAGAGTGGGGCTGGCCCCGTGGCCAAGTGTTAAGTTTGAGCGCTCTGCTTGGGTGGCCCAGGGTTTCACTGGTTCGGATCCTGGGTGCAGACACGGCATCACTCACCAGGCCATGCTGACATGGCATCCCACATAGCACAACCAGAAGGACCTACAACTAGAATATACAGCTATGTACTGCTGGAGCTTTGGGGAGAAGAAGAAGAAGAAAAGAAGATTGGCAACAGATGTCAGCTCAGGTGCGAATTTTTTAAAAAAAAGCACAAGAGAATATAATGCCATACTGAGAAAAAGAAAAATCAAGGTTCTAAAGAAGACTAGTTTCACAGTTAATGATATTCTTTTAGAGCCATGAGCCATTTCTGAGCAAATACTGTCAGATACTATGACATTAACTCTTGAGCACGACACCAGCTTACGTTTTAAGTTAACAAGCTGAAAAAGTATAGAGTGGAAATATTCTCCGTTATATTTTAAAGACTTTATTACTAGTATTCTATAGCTCACAATTTTCTACTATCCAGAAGTTGTATAAAAACTGAAGAAAAACAACGAACAGAAATTACAGGTTCCATTTAAGCCGATTTTTGGAAAACAAAAATTATGTAGATTTAATAATCTATTATGTTAGTATTATAAAAGGCCTAAAACAATGATTTCAGAACAAAAGAGATCATGATAATAATCAAAATGTTATACGTCCTACTTTTAAGGGCAAAGGTTAAAAATTTTAAGATTAGAGAAGTCACTGATACTGAAAGAACGCCTAAAAAACAAAACTGATCATTTATTAGGCATTTCAATGTATCTAAAAAGATACCTCAGAAATCCTACTGCACAGTAAAACGGTATGTTTAAAACAACAAAGGCATTTTCATGGTGTATTTAAGAACATATGCATAACCACATACAAAAGGTCAAGTATCTCCTGAATCACGTTTGAAGGTAATGATAAATACAACATGTATTATTATATTTACTATGAATTATGAATACGTTTGTGTAAGAGCCACCTTAAATGTAACGAGATAATAGAAGAGGCTCAGTTTCATTTCCAATTTAATGTAGTTACTAAATGTGAAGAAAGCTTCCATCTTCGGCCTTAGTTCTTGTTATCTGTTCTCCTGGGGTGACCAACATTTTTATTTCAGCTTCACCTCTTGCTTTCAGGCAGACAACTCCAAAGTTCTACTTTTAGGCCAGATCCTTCTTTTTAAATCTTTGGTACAATATCTAATTGCCAGCTGGACATATTCAAGTGCAATCACATTAGCATATCAATGTATACTCTTAATTTTTCCCACCATATCTGCTCCTCTCTTATTAGCCATGTCTTTGAATGGCTGGAAATTTAGGGATCATCTTCCACTTCCTTCCTCTTCTTCCAAATTAAACTATCTCTAAGTTCTACTGATTACACTTCCTTAACTCTACTTCCTTCTCCTTACCCTCATGACTAATATCTTACCCAGGCGTTTGTTATTTATAATTTGGGTTACTAAGAGCCTCTGCAGTCATCTTGCAACGTGCAGAATTATCTTTCTCTTATTCACTCTCAAAAGTATTTCTTTTTTTTTCTTCCCTAATTCTCATAGACCAGCCAGTTCTCAGTCTGCTTCCTTGCTTTCGAAGATGCTCTTTTGTTTAGTTGTAGCATCCTTCTCCTTTTTGTTTACCTGATTTAGTTCAATTTATCTTGAAAGACTCACCTCAGGCACAGTCTCTACCACCATGTATTATAGCTGCTTATTAACCTATTGCTCCCCATGAGGATGTAAGTTCTTTCAAGTAAGGGACCATGTCTTATTCATCCCTGGTACCTGGCTATTGCCAACAAAAGGCTATTAAAGAGAAAAAAAAGTATTTCTTAAAAATGATTGAAAAAAAATCTAACATTTTAAAAATACAAACATAAGGGTATGTCCTGGGAGGTGGAACGTCATGACAAATTTAGGGGTCTACATCATGTCTAAAGCACCTAAGTGTTCCTCATAATGTTGGTACTGTGTTCTCAAGAGAAGGTTAAGTTAACAGTTATCCTGTTGACTGGGTGAGACATTTTCTTGTAAGGCTCAATGGGGAAGATAAACACATATTACGACTTATCTAATGTCAAACTGGTTGAGGAAAAAATGCATTTGCTTAAATGCAGAACAAGAGCATACACTTTAAAATTAGAAAGATTTGGGTTCAAATCCTGGTTCTATTAACTAGTTATTTGAAGTTGGCTAGGGATGCCCAGCTACCTTCAGAAGTTACGAGGACTAAATTAGATAACATATGTAAAATGTTTAGCACAGGGCCTACTACCTAGCAAGTGCTCTATAAACTATAAATATTACCATGAATTATGAAGACACTCACTTTATCAAATAGTATATATCTTATAAGGCTTTATATACATACATACACACACATAAAATAGCTCTGCAAAAATTCAGATGAAAGAGAGATCATCACAGATAGGCAGGATTCAGATAGGTAAAGATTAATAAGAGAGAGGAATGGTTTTAACTGAAGAGACAAAGGTACCTTCTGGCTTTTAACTTCTATGGCTGTAATAAATGGTTTACAGAGATGCTATGGACTGAACCGTGCTCCCCCCCCCCCCCCCCAATTCGTATGATGAAGTCCTACCTCTAATGTGACTGTATTTGGAGATGGGGTCTTTAGAAGGCAACTAAGGTCATAAGGGTGGAGGCCCAATCTGATAGGACTGTGACCTTATAAGAAGAGGAAACGATCTCTTTCGCTCGCTCTCTCCCCGCAATGTGAGAACACAGAGAGAAGGTGGTTGTCTGAAAGCCAGGAAGCAGGCTCTCACCTGCAACTGAACCCTGCCAAACCTTGATCTTAGACTTTCCAGCTTCTAGAACTGTTGGAAAATAAACGTCTGTTGTTGAAGCCACCCAGGCTATGGTATTTTGTTATGGCAGCCTGAGCAGACAATCGAGACAGGAGGAGGAAATAAAACTGGCGGAGCAGGTTGGTGCCAGACTGTGCTGAGTCTGGCTTGGTAGGCTAAGGATCTTGTGGTCACTTGTAAACAGTAGGACTGACATAAAACATTCTTGATTATGATCAGTATTAAAGGAGGGAAGGAAGCATGTAAAACATTCTACAATATCAAATGAAAAGTAAGCAATAGTGTTGTGGCAAGATACTTAAAAAAATCCCAGTTCACTGTCACGAGAAATAACCCAAAACCTTAACCATGTTTAAGAATAGTCAATTTTAAATACTTAATAACAACTTAATATTACATTATTCACACTGTAGTGTTAGTGTAAAAACACAGGACATAGAGCAAGAAGGCCAAGACCCAAATTCTAGTTCTCCTCCTTTGTGGTTCTGCGGCCAAAACTCATGTGGAACCTCAATTTCCTCCTTGTAAAACTGGAATAACATAAACTATCTCTTAGGGATTTCTGTGAGTATGGGCTATGTGAAAACAATTTGCAAGCTTTAAGGCACTATACGAAGGCAAGGCATTTGTTATATAAAATGTATAAGAAGGATTCTATATGAAAAAGACTGCCTAAAGAGTAGACAAGGACACATCATGACGTGTGCTTCAGAAACAGAGAACAAAAAGTTAACTTGAAATGCTGCATGGAAGCTTGCCTCTCTAGAAATTGAACTGCAAAATAATGTACACAGAATATTCATATGTAAAGCTGCAGCATGTCTTTCTCACTGAGTGGCATTATAAAATCTAAATATTGCTATAAATAAATGAATAAGGAAAAGATAGTTCCCCACTTTCTGTTTTCTTTTGGTCTTTTAAAGGCAGATTTAGAGATACAATTTCCATATGGTAAAATTTATACTTCTTAGGTATGCAGTGTTGACACTTGCAAAATGTGTAACCACCACCACAGCCACAATGTGAAATATTCCCATCATCCCAAACCTTTCCCCGTGTTTCTCTGCACTAAATCCCCTCCTCTCCCTCTAGGCACTCACTCATCTGATTTCTGTCTCTAGAGCAACGCCTTTTCCGGAAAGTTACACAACTGCAATCAGTATGTAGCCTTTCGTGTTGGTTTCTTTCACTTGGCATAAAGTTTGTTTCTTCTGCCTTGCTGCCCTGAGTATTCTTTCTTTGTCATTCATTTTTGCCATTTTTACTACTATATGCCTTGCAGTAGGTCTTTTCACATTGACAAATCTAGATCTGAAAGCTTCCTCCACACACATTTCTCTCTCAATCCCTGGATTTGGGAAGTTCTCTGTTATTATTTCTTCGAGCACACTTTCTGCTCCATTTTCCTTTTCCACGCCCTTGGGCATACTGAAGATTCTTAAGTTGCACTTTCTTACTGAGTCGGCTATTTCTCAGACATTTTGTTCAGTTTTTTAGTCTTCGTTCTCTTTCTTCCTCTGTATGGAGCCATTAACCCTATGTTCAATTATGCTAATTTGCTCCTCTATGGTGTCCACACGGGCATTCAGGGAATCCATATTCTGTTTTATCTAATCCCTTGTATCTTTCATCTCCAGTATTTCTGATTGGTTCTTCTTTATAGTTTCAATCTCTTTTGTGAAGTAACTCCAGAATTGTTGACTTGTTTCTCCATATTTCCCTTTACCTCATTCAGTTTTTTGATGATAGCTATTCTGAATTCATTGTCGCGTAGTTTACCTATTTCCAAGTTCTCAGGACATATTTCTGTGTTTTTACTGTCTTCCTTTTGGACTGGAGCTTTTATAAATTGCTGGATGGTAGAGGAACAGTTTTTGCGCATGATGCTATTATTCGGTTGCAGCCACAGCCTGTCACCACTAGATGGGGGTCGAGAGCCATGTGTTCTGAGCCCTCCAACTTCAGCTGAGATGGCAGCGCACAGCACTGGTTGTGGGGAGGGGGTCACTTTCTGTTGCACGCAGACGCGGTTTCCCGATCAGCTCTCGCTATCTGCTCTCCTGGGGTCTTAGCTTGCTGAGGTCACCCCACGCGAAAGCTTTCCCGTGTTAGAGGGTTTCCAGTGCACAGGTGGTGGGAGTCCTGGACGATCCCGTGGACGCGTGGCCCCTCCCCCCCCTTCCCGCACCCACAGCAGTGATCCCAGTCTTTAGGGGAGGGAGTGAAGTTCTCTCTTACCCCGTTCCCGCTCCTCCGAGGGGGGCTCCAGCCTCTCCGCCCTCGGTTGTTTGGCTGCTGGGGGTCTCTGAGGATTCCAGTGCTGTTAGGATATTTTTTGTTGGAATGTGGTTGCTCTTTTTTGTATGTTGGAGGGGAGAGAGTTCCAGGGAGCTCACCCCGCCATGACGCTGGCGTCACTTTCTGGAATAAAGCTTTTGAAATCAGTCCGTATTGTTGCATATGTCAACAGTTCTTTCTCTTTAATTGCTGAGTAGTATTCCACTACAAGGATGTTCCACAATTTTTAATCCATTCACAAACTGATGACATCTGGATTATTTCCACTTTTTGGCAATTACAAATAAAGCTGCTATAAACATTTATATACAGATCTCTGTGTGGACACACATTTGCATTTCTCTTGGGTAAATAAACACCTAGGAGTGGAACTGCTAGATCTAATGCTAAGTATATTTTCAATTTTATACAAAACTACCAAATTGTTTTCCTTTTCTATTCTCAAGAGCAATGTATCAGAGTTTCAGTTACTTGGCGTTCTTGTCAGCACTTGGTGCTATCAGCTTGTTAAATTTTAGCCCTAGATTCTAGTACGTATATAGACTATCTTGCTGCAGTCTTAATTTGTTTCTCCCTTTTGACTAAATATTTCAGCATCTCTTCAAATGCTTACACGCCACTCATTCATTCTTAAATAATATATGGAAATACTCAACATAGCTGTCATATTTTATCAGTGGATACCTATACAACATTGTACACATAAATATACCAGCACACAGAACTGGAATACAAGAGTCATCTGAAAAATTGTGAGGATAGCACAGATATGCAGATATCACTAAAATGGCCTAAAAGAACTAAATTATCATTAATTTCATCAGTGCACATTCACTCATGGGGCACTAACTGAGAGAATTTTAAGAAAGCGAAGAGGATTAATTTTCATAGAAGAATAGTGCTAACAAGCCATCCCCAGTACCAAGGACAATTGGTTTCACAAACAATTCTAGGAAGTATTTAAAGAAAAGATAATTCCAAGCTTATTTAAAATGTTTCAAAGCAGAAAAACACTAGAGACTTTCAAGTTATATTTATGAAGTAAGTGTAACACAGATATCAAAAAGTAAAACTAGACCAATTTTACTTATGAATGTCAATGAAAAAATCCTGAATGATATAGTAGGAGCAAACTGAATTCACCAGTATTAAAAAAAATACATCACGGCCAAATGGGGTTTATTACACAGTGTAAAGGTGGTTCAACATTTGGCAATCTTTTAATAGAATTCACCATAATAGATCTAAGGAGATGGACTAGCCTGGAGCTGGCCAACTACGACCAGCGGGTTGGCTGCCTGTTACTGTAAATAAAGTTTTACTGGAACACAGACGTGCTCATTTGATTGCTTATTGTCTGCGACTCCTTTTGCACTACAAGAGCAGAGATGAGCCACTGCAACAAAGACAGTATCACCTACAAGCCTAAAATATTTACTATCTGACCTTTCAAGAAAAAGTTTACCAACCCATGCATTTGAGGATCATCTTTCACAGATGCCTAAAAGTTGTATAATCAAATGCAAGGATCATTTTGGAATTTTCTTAATTCAGAAAACAGTTATTGTTTTCGTTGTAACAGTCAATTTCCTATATGTCTAGTCAACAAAAACAAGTAAGTGAAAAACGTTTTTCCTTTTCTTTTCCATCACACATTAACTGAAAGGCCAAGTGAAAATTTTTTCATGATTTGATTTTATAAAACCACTTATAACATGATGGTGAAATTTTCCTATATATATTAAGTAAAAAAAGAAAAACACACAAAAAAACCCAAAACAGGTGCAGAAGAGTGTGTATTTGCCAACTGTGTGAAAGAAGGGGGCTATATATATTCCTATTTACTTGTAAAGTCATAAAATATAATCTCTGTAAAGACAGACCAAAAAAACTAAAAACAATATTTATTTATTTGGGTTTCAGTAGGATCTGGGAAGACGAGGGAATAAGAAATTCACTTCCTATTTTTTATATACTATATAAATTTTGAACTATGTGAATGTTACTACCAGCCTCCCGCAAAAAAAACCTCAAATAGATATATTAAAGAAAGAATAGCTATGTTCTTTGTAGTTTGGAAATAATTTATATATTATAAACGAATTGCCTGTTCCATGTAGGAATGAAATCTGATAAGAGTTGCAGGAGATAGTCAAGCCATTTGTTGACAAAGACAGATATTAGAACAGTTTTGCCTTAATCTCTCCTGTCACTAAATTTATGATTTTATATCTAATTTACATGGACTTTGGACCTGACGGGGAAAGAAAATTGTATGGCTCTTTCTGAAGACTTTGAATCATAATATACTAAACAACTATGATTCTACTGAATCATCTTACTCAGATAAATAAATACATACCATTATCTTCTTCAATTCCAACAGGCCCTGCTTGAGGAGTCTCTCCATTCTTTAAACAATTATGGATATATGTTGCCTTCCACCTTGCATACTTCCTGTGTTTCACATTCTAAAAGAAATATTTTTATATCAATATTAGACCGCAGTAAAGAATCAACTAAAAATATAAAATTATGTTGACCTGTATCATATTTCTGAGATAAAACCCATTTTTGCATGGTACAGCTCTGAAAGGGTCTGGCAACCTCCCCACCTTACCACTGGATTCTACCAACTGTCTCGGGCTTGGCAGACTTCATAAAAACCTGTCTTCCCCAAAACACATGCCTTGTTCTCTTGTTCGGTTCTGTATTTCAGAAAAGGTCTGCAATGGAAATATGGGAGTGTCCTTCTAGCAAAACTTGCAACCCTTATGCACAGGGGAGGACTAGGTTGCATGGAATCTAAAATTAAATAGAAAAGATGCTAACAGAGTCAACTATATTCAACAAAGAGAAAAAAACTGATCTGGACAAATCTATGAAAACAAAAGGAAAACTAAGATGATGTAGTAAAGCAAACAAACAAACAGAGAGATACCCAGGCAAACCTGGCCTTTTAACCTGCAGTATGCTGTCTATAGCTCTGACTCCCAGTTACCTCAGTTCCACAAAGGGGAAAATAATACCTCATGGGGTCGTTGTAAGAAGAACTAGAAATATCAGTGAGGAATCTGCTAGCTGCCTCTTCTTTCTTGCCTTAAAATTTACGCTATATGCTAGAAAATAAGATGAGATTTTGCTTTAAAAAATAACAGGAGTAAAATCTGTTGGAATTTGGGATGCGCCAGGGAGTTTTAGCTTATATTTTCAATTGACCTTATGATACTCATGGACCAGTGGGACTGGTATCAGCTGGGAGCTTCTGAGACAGGCAGAATCTTCAAGCCCATCCCAGACCTCCTGAATCGGAACCTGTGCTATAAGAAGACACCCCGGAGGTTTGTATGCACCAACTTGTGACCTCCCACTAAATTTGTTCCTCCAGGTCAGCAAATGGCAACTCCATTCTTGCAGCTGTTCAAGCCCAAACCCTTGGAGTTATTTTTGAGTCCTTTATTTCTCTAACACTCTACCAATAAATCTTTTAAATTCTGTCAGCTCTACATTCAAAATATACCCAAGTCCAACTGCACATCTTCTACTGCAAATTCTGGTCTGAACCAGCACTACCTTTCATTTTGATTATTTAATAATATATTAACGGGTCTCCCTATTTCCACCCTCGCTCATTACAATGAAAGGGGTAATACTTTTTAAACAGCAGTCAAATCCTATCAATTCTGTTTGAACTGCCCTCCCCACCCTCACCTCATATCATTCTCCTCACTCCAGATTCAGCCACATCGTCTTCCTTGCTATTTCTTCAACTTGAACACGTAACCTTTACTGTCTCAAAACCTTTGTACTTTCTCTTGCCTCTTCCTGGAACATGTGTATGATTCATTCTCTTATCTTTTTCAAGGCTCCTAAAACGTTGCCTTCTCAGTGAGGCCTTACCCAAACACCTTATTTATATATATATATTTTATTTTTTTGAGGAAGATTAGCCCTGAGCTAACACCTGTTGCCAATCCTCCTCTTTTTGCTGAGGAAGACTGGCCCTGAGATAACACCCGTGCTCATCTTCCTCCACTTTATATGTGGGACGCCTGCCACAGCATTGCTTGCTGAGCAGTGCTATGTCCGCACCCGGGATCCGAACTGGAGAACCCCGGGCTGCCGAAGCGGAACATGCGAACTTAACTGCTGTGGCCCTGGGCCGGCCCCACCAACCACCTTATTTAAATTGACCCTCCCTATCCCTACCTTGAGTTTCCCTCTGACGCTTATCATTTGATATACTGTACTTTTTCTTTATTAATTTGTCTACAGTCTGTCTCCACCAGAGAAGCGTGATTCCCATTACGGCAGGGATTTTATCCATTGCTGTATTACTAGTGGCTAGAACTGGGCTTGGTATATACTAGAGCTTAACAAATATTTGGTGAATGAATAACTGGAGAGTAGATCTGGAATCCATGTTCTTTTTATCAAGTACCCCAAATGATTCTGAAGCTGGCTGTCCTGGAACAACACTGCGAGAAACACTGGACTGGAGTAAAACCTTTTTTGCTAACGAATAACTGTGAATGTTAAACCTGAGTATGCAGTTTGGCTGAGGCTTGCAGAGGAAGGCCAGCGGGAAGACAGGGTGTCAATGAACCCTGATAAAGTACAAAGAATGCAATACACAGGGGAGAGAATCCATAGCTCTCACAACATCTCAAAGTAGTGATATAAAAGAGATTAATAACCTCTTAATTTAATCGTAACATATGGGTAACACATACATACTCTTAATCCCTCAATTCTCCGAAGTATATTAAACAAACAACAAGGGCTCTATATAACGCCCACGAACACGGGACATAACACAATGAGAAATGCTTGAAAAACACAGCTTCAACGAATTAATCATCACAATGACTCATATACTGAAATATTTGTAACCACAAATTACAAGTATTTCCTGATGGAGATTTATTCAATATTTTTATACTTTATATTTTTCAAAGCTACAAATTTTATAAAACAAGTTTTAAAAATGAGAGTAAAACTGTAACAAAAAATCATAACTATAATACTTAAATAATTCAATTTACTCTATTTTTATAATATTTGGAATGTATATTGAAGTAGCCAAAAGATTTCCAAAGGTATGGACATTAACTGTTTAATACTTAATCTACTGGGGTAAGAAAAAGAACCATTACCTTTTGAAAAAAGAAAATATATATATAGTTTTGTGAAATAATTTTTTATTTTATATAGTTTCATCAAGCTTAGAGAAAAGTTTTGTTTTTTGTTTTTTTAAGATTTTTCCTTTTTCTCTCCAAAGCCCCCCGGTACACAGTTGTGTATTTTTAGTTGTGGGTCCTTCCAGTTGTGGCATGTGGGATGCCGCCTCAGCATGGCTTGATGAGTGGCTCCATGTCTGCGACCAGGATCCTAACCGGCGAGACCCTGAGCTGCCGAAGCTGAGCTCATGAACCTAAACACTCAGCCACGGGGCCGGCCTCGAGAAAAGTTTTAAGAACAGTACAAGATACTTCAATATACTTTTCACTCAGATTCCCCTGTTTACATCTTTCTTTGTTTGTTTTATCTATTTACACATGCATATTACTTACTATGAATATATTAATATACAATCTGTTTATTTAGATATATGCATTTTTTCCTGTACCATTTAAGAGTAAGTTGGAAGTCACTCTGTCCCTTTACCCTTTCGTTATGCACTTCCTAAGATCAAGGACAACCACACACAATGGTTATTAAAATCAGGAAATTTAACACTTATAGAAGAATACTGTTTGATCCACAGTCCCAATAAATTCTGTCAGCTGTCCCAATGACGTCCTCAGGAGTTATGCCTCCCCTGGGTCCATCTGTCTTAAGAAGCATGTGTTATTTAGCTGTCATGTCTGCTAAGTCTTTAATCTGGAACAGCCTTTCGTTTCTTGACCACGGACATTTAAAAAATACCAGCCTGTTGTGAAATGTCGAATAATTTGTATTTGTTTGATGTTTCCTCGTGATTAGGTTCAGGTTATGCATTTTTGGCAGGATTAGCACTGAAGTGATGTTTGCCTTTCTCACTTCATCTTATTAGGAGGCACATGATACTGGTTGGTCTCAATATTGGTTGTGTTGAGTTTGATGACCTGCTTAAAGTAGTGTCAGACGTTTCTCCATTACAGACTTACTATTTTCCCCTTTAAAATTAACAAGCAATTTGAGGGGAGATATTTAAGGACTAATGTAAATATCCTGCTCTTCATCAAACTTTCAACCCACTAGTTTTAAACCCCATTAATGATTTCTAACTCCATCATTATTTCTATATTTATGAGTTAGAATTCTACTGTAAAGAGTCTTCTCTGTTCTTCCATTATTTATTTCACTGTATGTTTCAGTGCGGACTCATGGATTCTTTTTCATTCAGTAGGTTATCATCTATTAATATCATTCTTATTTTGATGCTCAAACTGTCCCTGACTTGGACAGTGGGAATCCATTCAAGTTGCTTCTGCATCCTTTTATTACGTCCCCAAGATTATGTGAACACTTCTTTACTTTCTGGCACAAGAAGAAGGTCCAGCTTCATCCAGTACGTTCCCTGATCCAGCCCTCGATTCAGCCCTTTCTACAAGAGCTCTAGTTCCTTTTACAGATGGATGGTATTCAGAACCCAAAATTAGGCACAAGGGGTGCTCACTGCTGCTGGTACTTCGTAGCTCCTAGGTTAGTTCAGTACAGAGATAGAGGAAATCTGTTTTACGTGTGCATATACACACGTCTATGTATGTATGCTGTATATACACAAATACATGCATATATTGTAGGTAAAACATTTATAGTATCCATATATACTATCTATATACATATATCTCTTTTGCTCTATTCCTCTATATAATATACTTAAAAACATAAATTAATATGGACATCTCCAATTCCAATCCAACACCATAATACAATCTCGTCTTCTCCCATCTCATATTATAACTTCTTTCCCTAGAAGTGAGAAAGCTGGCTCCCCCAATACATTTACTCGTTTGCTCAATCCTATAATACAGAGGAAGCAGTTTTAGAATTGCCAACCCAATACCATCAAGAAAAACCAAACTTAGAAAAAATAGTTCAATCTTCAACTATAAATATTTTTTGCAGTAAAACTGACATACCTTGAGATGCATGAGTTTTAATAGATAAGCCTGTGTAAAACATACTCCTATCAAAATATAACACTTCCAGTTTCCTAGAAAGTTACTTTATATCCATTTCCAGAACAATTTCCCCTTGTTATACATGACAAAAAGCATCCTATTTTTTTTCACTAGAATAAATTTGTCTATTGTGGTACTTTCTATAAAGGGAATCATACAGTTTGTATTCTCTTGAGTCTTCTTTTGCTCAGCATAATATCTACAAAATTCATCCACGTTGTAAGGCATATCAGTAGTCCCTTTTTATTTCCTAGTAACAGCACAATTTACTTATCATTTCCAGATGTTGGGGGACATCTGGGTTGTTTCCAGTTTGGGGTTATTATGAGTAAAGTTCCTATGAGCACTCTTGAACAAGTCTTTTTCTAGTCATATGTTTCCATTTCTCTTGGATAAACACCAAAGAGGAAATGCTGGGTAAAAGGGTAGGTGTAAGTTCACCCTTATAAAAATCTGCCGAATCTCTTCCCAAAGTGGTAATAACACCTAACATTTTCACCTAGCAATGTATGAAAGCTCTTGTTTTTCCACATTCTAACCAATACTTGATGTGGCCAGTCTTTATTCATTTTAATTTTACTGTTTTTAAATTACTTATTCTATTGATGACTGAGGGGAGATGTTAAAATCTCCAACTATGATTAAGAATTTTTCTATATTTTTCTTTTATTTCTATCAATTTTTGTTTCATACAGTTTAAAACTCTGTTACTAGGTGCACAGACATTTATAACTATAATATCTTCTTGATGAACTAAACCCTTTATCATCACAAAATGTCCCATTTTACCTCTAGTAACACATCTTCTTAAAATTTACTTTGTTTAATATTAATATGGCCACTTGGGATTTGTTTACTTAGTATGTGCATTAAATATTTTTTCCTATCCTTTCATTTTCAAAATATCTGTGTCTGTTTTTGAAAGGCATCTCTTGTAAACAATGTAAGTTATGGATTGCATTTTTATCGTTTGAAAATCTCTACTTTTAAATTTGAGTGTTAATCCACTTACATATACAGGATGTATTGATACAACAGCTATATTTAGGCCTAAACTTTGCTATTTGTTTTATATTAGGCATCTCTGTTTTTGTTTCCTTCTTTCCTTTCCTTGACTTCTTTTGGGTTTACCAAATATACATCTAGTTATAATAATTTTTACTTAGTCATGTATCTTTTAAAGAAATGAACACAAGAAAAAGTATATAGTTTTTATATACTTACACACTATGTCTACATTTTATCCCTTCCTGTAAATCCAAGTTGCCATCTAGTACCGTTTTCCTTCAGCCTGAAAAACTTTCTTTCTGCTGTTCTTTAGCTCTTTAGATGTTTAGTGCAGATTTGCTAGCAATGAATTAATTTGCCTGAAAAGGTCCTATTTTACTTTCATTTTTTGAAGGATAGCTTCATTCTATATAGAATTCTAAGTTGACAGGGTTTTTTCGCTTGTTCGTTTTTTCTTTCAGTACTTTAAATATGTCAATGTCATCATCCTCTTGCCAGCACTTTTCTAAAAAGTGAGAAGTTAACCATCCTTCAAAGCACTGTTCCCTTGTGTGTAATGTAATGTGTTGTTTCCCAAGACTGCTCTTCCAGGGTTTTCTCTTCCACCACCAACCTGCACTGGTTTGATCACGTGTTCTCAGGTATGGTTCTCTTTGTATTTATTTTACTTGGTGTTCACTGAGCTTCTTGGATCCATAACTGTTTTTTCACCCAGTTTAGGAAATCGATGGTCTTATTTCTTCAAACATCTTTTTCTTCTACATTTTCTTTCTACTCTCTTTTCTGGGACTCCAGCTGCACATGTTGGACCTCCAAATATAGCAGTAATAATACACAATGCCTATCTATTTCTGAATAAAGTCATCTTAATATATAAGATTGAGCAGTTTAGGATAGTTTTCATTAAAATTTTCATATATTTGCTTATGTCCTCTCTAAATATAGTACACTAGAACATCACCCATCAACTAATAAAAACAAGAAGTAATGTTTTCTAAGCATTTACTATATGCTAGGCAATTTGCTAAAGGCTTTACAAGCATTTTTCATTTGAAATCCAGGATAACTTGATGAAGTAGGTATTACAATTTTTTTCATGTTACCGATGTGGGGAACAGGCTTACATAAGTCAAATAACTTACCCAAAGTCACACAGTTATGAAGAGGCATATGGAATTTTGAGACCAATGCCTGTAGTATTCTTAACCACATTACACTAACACTGCATGTGAAAATGTGGAAAGATGCTCCATTCATTCACAATTAGTTGAATATTAGGTGTAAGACACGGTTCTTGGCAACTATTATATAAAAGTGTGTACAAGATACATAGAATTCCTACTCTAGTAAGAGAGACAATAGTAC